>NW_020212150.1:13475-127481 GCF_003070985.1 Temnothorax curvispinosus | reverse complement strand
TATATATATATATATATATATATATATATATATATATATATATATACGATATCCAATGTAGATTATGCTTTTATATTGCATAAATTTTATACAGGGGGAAATGCACTGTAATGCACTTTTGCTATTTTAACAGGGACAAAAAACGTCTTTCTTTACCAGTGGCGAAAGGTTTCGGATATCTCATAAGATATCATATGGGGACCGTGGCTTTCGGGGCTTTGATAATAGGCGTTGTTCGAGTGATCAGAGCCATGATCTCCTTCGTCCAAAATCATCTGAAACAATACGACAACGCTTTCGTGAAAGGAATACTATGGTGTTGCCAGTGTTGTCTCTGGTGTTTCGAGTGTGCTCTAAAATTCCTCACTAGGAATGCTTACATTGAGACAGGTATCCTTCATCAATCTTGAATCCTTCATTAATATTAAAAGTCTGTTTCTTGAATAATATGATCTATAACAATTGTAAAAAAAAAAAAAAAAAAAAAAAAATTTTAATTGATCGATGTACTGAAAAAACTGATGTTCTTTTTCAGCCATATACGGATGCAACTTTTGCACAGGCGGAAAGAAAGCGTTCCAAGTTTTGTCCAGCAACATTTTGCGAGTAGCGGCGATTAACAGCGTTGGTGACTTCGTATTGTTTTTGGGAAAAGTCCTCGTCGTCACTCTTACGGTTGTTTCGGGGATTTATTTGATGCAGGTACAGGTAAATTAATTCTACCATATTTTTATATTTCAAGGGCTTTACTAAGCACTTTAGTTTTACCCCTTTGCAGAAGAAAGAAGGACTCAATCATCCTTGGATACCAATCACTCTTGCGGGGATAATCGCATTCCTGGTCGCGCATTGCTTCATATCCATCTACGAGGTGAGTGACATATAAAGTAAGAAATCTAGTGAATATGTTCGAATTAAATAAATAACATAATTTCTATAAAAATGATTAATTTGTCACAGATGATCATTGACACGATATTTATATGCTTCTGCGAGGACTGCGAGAAAAATGACGGCATCAACCGACCTTATTTCATGAGCCGCGGTTTGATGGTTCGTATTAGCTGTAATAGGCGCATTAATATTATCATTTCTTAACAATCATAGAAAAAGAATTGTGAAAAATATCTTGTTCTCTTATT
The DNA here is from genome assembly GCF_003070985.1 of Temnothorax curvispinosus. Classification (NCBI taxonomy): domain Eukaryota; kingdom Metazoa; phylum Arthropoda; class Insecta; order Hymenoptera; family Formicidae; genus Temnothorax; species Temnothorax curvispinosus. The sequence goes on along the minus strand of NW_020212150.1, from coordinate 126,339 downwards.
CAGGAATTCGTGGAGAACAGCAAGAAAGCTTTGAGGCAGCTGGAACAACAAGGTGCCACATAACAAGCGTTAAGCATTAGATTTCTTTTTCTTTTTTAAAGAATGCATTGTGGATTGTTTCGAAAATTTTTCAATTTTTGGCCAGTGTAACGATCGGTGTAGAACATACGCAGGATAGAATGTTACTGTATGTTCTTTTAATGTATACATCTTCGGGAGATAATCGTGAAATTGCGAAAAGGAAACAGAAATAGCTTCTTTTCCCATACGCACAAGCTGTCTTCTGAACATGCAACACAGTTATCAAAGTCGTTCCACATCAATGATGCAAGATAATGCGCACAATCGATTGCTTCGATCAATCCGACGGACTGACTACATTACGAGGAATGTTACGAATCATTCTATTTTCGAAGTTCCTATTTCTAAAAATATTTTTTTATATGATAAAATAGCTTTTCTACATAAACTTAGCCGAGATAGATGTGACGCCCGCCACAATTGTTGCGAATACGCTGATTTCACAGCCTCAACTTACGACGCGTATTCTTCGTACACGTGTAACTCTTCGACAGAAGTGATTAAGGAACAAATTAATTTATAAGACGCCGATTCTAGAGTATAAGTTTATAAAGTTATATCGTTACGATTGTACCCGTTCTCTGTCACTGTAAATATTTCTTTTTTTATAAAGTGCCTACGACGGATAAAGTTTTCATTTTGATACATATGCCGTATAAGATTATAACTGCTCTGATACTAATGATATAGCTGTACTATTTTGGAAGCGAAATATGTATGAGATTAATATTATATTGTACGTTATCAACGGACAAAACTCACAAATAAAAAAGTTTATGACATAAGCCTAATTACTGACATAACGCTTACTTCTTTTTATCCTTTTTCGAAAAAAACGGGATGGCGGGAAAGATAATATTGAAAAAAAAGAAGATACAACGGGTGAAATACAAGAGACTCATGGGGCAAGTGTCAACTTTATCATTTCAATTTATTTCATCTGGGCACACAGTGCATGAACGCTCTCATGCTTGGTTTACAGATTTCACGTTATGCCGGTTTTAGCAAAGTGGTGTGTCGTTAACACTGAGCTGGCAGTAAATCGGGGTGACGAGTCGGACACTACGGGGGAAATAACGGGGGAACTTTGGTCTGTTCAGGCCGGATAGACGTTTAGGACGAGTGAAAAGAGTAGACCGTTTTTTAGAAAATTCTCTCAACAGCGGCGTTACTCGCTAAGAACGGGGAATGGGTGACTAAACACGAGCAGCACAACAGCGATGAAGCCCGGCAGATTCGCGAACGGAATCCACACGCGTTCGATGTGGTACGTCAACTTGCAATTAAGTTTCGCGACATACATATACATATGTGCGTGTATCTTATCTCAGGAAATCCAGTTCGATGGATCGGCGTAATTCCGTATTATAGCACGAAAATATCTCATTCTCTCTCTCTCTCTCTCTCTCTCTCTCTCTCTCTTACTTATCAACTCTCTTTAGGATAAATCGGTTTTCCCAGGATATAGGAAAATGCCAAAGATATGTACATGGAAGAGACACTTTGCTCTATTTGCAGCTTCAGAATATACATTGTTCGAGTTATACGCGAGAGATGCCTTTGTTTTGTTACATAAATATAGGACCGAGACAAGCCGTACGTGACCTAGCGGGCACCTGCGAGGAAATCCTTCTTGAGCTTCGCGCTAAACAATTCTCCCGTCGTTGATTGCGGTAACAATAATCTTCGCCCGATTGTTCCGTAGCGGAGAGACTCTCTCTTGTATCCTAAAGTCCTATCGTTCCCGAGAGACATTACTCTCATACACCGAAATAACGTTAATGCCCATGTGTACACCGCAATTGTTAGCTCCGAGTTTTCGAAAGTAGCTCCCCGAGTTGCTGAACGGCGCTACGATACAGGGTGAAAAAGATAAAATTGAGTCGGGTCCTTAAAAATCAACGATTACACCGATACAAGGTACTTGGCTTTGTACAACTTTGTATTGCACTTTGTAGCTAGCGCAAAAACTTAGGTCTGTGAAATCTTACGAATTATATTATTTTTGGTCTCGTTTAGGTCATCGTCATCGTGCGACGTAGCAGGTAGCTGATAGTCGAGATATCATCGAAGTCATTGCGGAGTTCTCAGTCTTTATCAAAGAAGTTACAATCGACACATCTTGCAGACAGCCGCGAACCTAAAGATAAAAACAAAAAACGCGGGAGCAAGGGGGTTTGACGAGCAGCAGCGAATAATTGCTCTATGTTAACATCATTCCACTACCATTTTTCGAGCTTACTCTCTTATATTGTACGCTTTTATCGTAATCGAATAACATCGCATGTATGTATCATGACAAAGGTACCGGGGAAAAATGATCAATGTCCATCCGGAGTAATTTCGACATGGACATTGATCATGGATGGAAAAACGTAATTTTAAGTTTCAAGACATCAGATATCTTAAAAAGCTATTGATAAAAAAAATGTACAAAATGTAGTAAATATCAGAACGCAGCTTTAGTGTTTGTATGTTGGATTCTGATGGTTGTTCCCCACAAGCGCATGGATCATGATTGTTTTTTCCCCCAGCACAATCCATCTTTCGGCCTTATTTCCAATGAATTGTAACTGTTCTTGATCAAAACAGATAAGAATTATGAAAGTTCCTTAAAAATGCAACAAGGATCAGGCCAATTTCGATAAAAAGTGGACATTGATCGTTTTCCCCCTGTACCCTTCGTACATATATGAAACGGGAGGGCTGAAGAATGCACGAACTCGTGAAAAACCATCTCGATACTCGTCGAGCGTCCAGCACTCGATCGTCGAGATTCGCAAATTGATATAGAAACGCGATAAAAGGGTGAATCGGTGAAAGGGAAATCGAGAAATGATCGGAGAAATGACGATATTGCGAAAAAGCATTTATATCGCGACGAAAAGAAAGAATAAAATCTGATGACCCGCTACATTAATGAAAAATATTTCTTACTTTATGATTGTGACGCGCTTTTAAGTAGCGGATGACATCATTCGCGATGATGACGATGATAAGGAGACGATGACGATGACGATGACGGCATCCGTCCAAGCGACCGTTAATATGTGACGCGAGGGAATGAATGATCAAAGAAAACGTCGTGACGTGCTTAACCGGCAAGCACGTTCAACAGATCTCACGTCTATACTGTCCGCTGCCGATTATTTAGATCTACGAGAATGGGTCGTTAAATGACGATTGCTATTATCGCCTTACCCTTAAGCTTCTTAACATCTGTGCGCAATATTACGTAGGTACTCGGTGGGCTTTACGACGCGCGCTGCCTGTTCAAGAACACTTCTACTCCCGCATTCCGGGTTTAACGTATACAAATACCGCGGTGCGAGTTTCTCTCCCTTATAAATCGGTTCTTTCCTCTCATTTAGAATACAACTCAGGTTACCGTTGTAGAACACTCGCATTTCTATCCGATGTTAATTTCCGTTAATATATATGTATATAAATATATAGTCAACCGCCATTTGGAAACTATGCTCTTCGTCTTAATAAGTTAGGAAGCTTTGTAAAGGCAATGGTGTATCGTATAGGGGAAGAGAGAAGGACGAAGGGGGATCGCGTTAAACAAAAAGGAGAAATCGAAATGGAAAATGGGACGAGGAAGACGTTTTTTCGCATTGCACGACTCCGCATCGATCGGCCGCAAGTTTCAATCGTGACGTGGGATTGCTTTATCGGAGTTTACCGTTTGCGATGCATTATGCATTAAACCCGTGCTAGGTTCTTGCGTTGTAGATATTTAGAGAAGAGAGATAACAAAAGCAGCGATAATGATAATGGCAATGATAGTGATAATAATGACGATAGCACGAAGATGATAATAATATCTCTCGCAATAATAATAGCGACTGTAATAGTAATAGTAGCGGTAATAGTAGTAATAGTAGCGGTAGTAGAGTAATAGTGATAATAATAATATAGTAATAATAATATTATTAATAATATAATAATAATCATCATAAACTCTGCAATATTTAATACATTGTTTGTTCACATGGACTAGATATAGCTCTCTCAGAACGACCGAAAAATCGGTACGCTCCAGCTTCTCTTCTCTTATTGTTGTCTTGATCCCTGTGCTCTACAGACCAGCGGGAATATGATGTGATCAGTCAAGTACGGCAGACCAGACCCACGTAAATCTTTAATATCGTGGTTAGCGATTACCACTCGCGCGAACAGTCGGTTGCGCGTCCTTAACTTAACGTAACTTCGGCATCAGCAAGGAACAGATCATACCTTTATGGAAATATTAATTATGAGTACACTTTGCACTCTGAATTGCTTATAAAATGGTTCCTAAACAGATCTGACTTCGGTTCTGCACGTATAAAAATAATTAACTAGTGTTCTCCTTAAGGTGTATCAGAGACACGGCATCTACGCCGTTTTTTAAAAAAAGAAAAAATATATCAGATCTCTCAAACTATAAGAATATTTCTGTATCGATAAAATAACTCGCTAGAAATTATACGCAGTATCGAAAAAAGATTGTCGTGAAAGTAGTCCCGCGCGCACATGCCAGCTAGCTATGCTACTGGCACCAAAACGAACCTGGCCTTACCTATTCGCGCTCGTACGTGTCTCTCATCTTGCGTAACTAAGCGCGGGTTTGAGTTCTCTCCCTCTTTCGAGCGGAAGCGATTCATCAACAAAGGCTACAACACTTGGAAGAGTCTCCGAGATGAATGTGGCACACATTGGGCACACCGGCGCAGCCTTTACCGACGATGTTCTCCTGCACGAGATGCGCGAGGCCTAGATTCTGATTGATATCGCCGTCGCTACCGCGATGCTGCTTCGTTGCGGCATCGCACCACTGACGACGCTCCCGCCACTTGTCCTCGACCAGCAGCATCGATTTAGGCGACGGCGGACTCACGCGGTCGCGAGTGATGCTACCGCACGAGCGAGCTTTGTAGAGGCGTCCCTTGCCAAAGATACCCGGCAGCGGTACGCAGAGCTTCTTGTGCACAGCAAAGTAACGGCTCAACAACCGAATCTTCCTGCTCTTGCACTCGTTCCGGTTCATCGAGCCGTTACCACGATTCTCCTTGTCGTTGCACGCCGCTTGACTCGCGCACTTATGATCGCCGCTGACCGTCTGACAATCGTCCGATTGCCGACAGCCGGCGTTATTATTATTCTTTCCATCGGGACTGCGAGCCGATTGCTTGGAGCCTTGCGACATCAGGGATTTTCCGGTGCTGAGCGACTGCAACAACCTCGCTCCGAGACCTTTCGCCTTCTGCACCGTAGTGGTTGCCATTTGAGACACAGGTGGAATAACATTGTGCTGAGAAGCCGTGCTATTTAGCGACACCGACGACGACGAGGAGACGTCCTGCGTGCCAATTACAGCCGAATTGCGCGATACGTGACAATGATTGTGACAGGACGAGGGTGCCTCGGCCTCCTGGACCTCGGTGATACGATTCAACGACTGGCTCTCCCGCAATCGCGTCTCGCCGGCTCTTCTCCTACCAGCGCGATGCCTCCTGCCAAACATTACCTGGTTCTCGGTGCACCGATGCCGCCCTCCTCCGTTCGTTGTGCTCGTGTTTGTCGTGTTAGTGCCGCTACCATTGTCGTTTCGATTACTCTCGGTTGTCGTCGGTGTATCCGTCGTCGTGTGCTCGCCGTTGCTCACTCCGCTCCCTCCACCGCCGACTCCACCTCGCCCGCCGCCGCTTCCTCCTGGATCCTGCGAATCGCTCGAGTCGTCGTGACTGTCGCGTCTCGGAGGTAAGGGCTTGCCCGTGGACGCGCCGAGTTTGTGCGCTCTCTTTTTCCTGCTCTCGCTGTCGTCGTCACTGGCGTCTGAGCTCGAGCAGGAGGTCGTGCGCGTCTTGTGAAACTTACTCCTCCGTTGCTCGTATGTTGTTCGCCTAACGACTCGGCATTTGGTCGTCGAATCCCTGCATTCTGTGGAGTTCACCGACGCGTGCGTGCCATCCCCGTCCTCCAGGATTTCATTGAGCGTGAGTTGTGTCGCAGACGAATTACCGCTAGGCGACGGCATCGTCTTGTACTTAGGTGTTAACGTCACTTGATTGTCGCTAATCGGATGAAGAGGTATCGAGACAGTCGACGATTCGTGTAATGTTTTGGTAGGAGTCATCGTTGTTATCGTCGTCGCAGATACGTCGGACGGTTTTGAGGAAATCACTGATGCAGACTCCGTGAGCGGTACGCTAAACCGATGGTGCTGAGCACCCATTCTCCACTTGTTCGCCGGTATTGGTCCAGTCGATTTTAGACACTCCGTCACCGATTTGGGCCTGGCTTCCGTGTTAGTGGCTTTTCTAGTCGCCCATCCGGCCGATGGAGTGTTCGCGCCACTCAATCGGTTCTTCAGATTTTCCTCACATGTCGTGGTAATCCGCACAGTTACAGGCAGTTTCTCTAAGAGTACGTTACCCGTTTGGACCTTGTCTGCCTCTTTCGGATGCACCGACGACGACGTCCTATTATCCTTCTCGTTTCTCAAAGTCTGCTTCAGTCTTTCTCCCCTGTGCGATGATTCGGCGATAACAGTATCCTCTTTTTGGTGCGGATGCCGTTGACCCAATACAGGCTTTGTGCCCGTATGCTTCTCCGGAAGCTGCGATAATCGCTCCTGCAGAATATGCGAGAGCTTCCCCTCGGAACGAGAACCGCGACGATTAAGGGAATTTAGCGTCGAATTACTGCCGCGTTCGTCTCGACCAGAACACGAGGACACGTCGTCCTCATCTTCCTCTTCTTGAACAATACTGCATTTTCGTGTACGCACGCTCTGCAACGAGAACAGTCATCTTTGTTTTCCGCGCCAGGAACGCTATTCGGCAAACATATTATGTGTTTGCCTTTAACATTATATTCATCACATATTAATCGATGTGTCTTTTCAGACAATAAACATGCGATACGTACCTGCGGTATGTCACCAGGTGTCCGTGGCACGGTTAATAGTGACTGGTTCGTAGTATTCAGGGAGTTCTCATCCGTGTGTAGATTTGATGTTAGATCATCCTGCCGACTGCATAAAATTAACAGCACACATTGGTATATTAGTGATTTCATTAAAGACGGTATGCTGCATAAATATTTAGATCTAGCATATCTTATAAATGAGTCACATACAGCAGCAATACTAATAGGTGTGATTCAGTTCACTTACTTTGATGAAACATCTAGAGCTTCTGGTCGAGTCTTCTGCATCTGTTCTTGTCGATGAGCGCGCAATTTCCTCTCAGCCAGTAAGAAATACGTCGCGGTGATATGATTGTATTCGTTCTTGTCAAGTGCACTGTAAAAAGATCCATAATAAGAATGGCCAATAAAAGCGCCGAAGACGCATGCTTAAAATATACTAACACGCAAAAAGGCACGATCAAAATGGTCAAATCTCTTCCTAATGTCTACTCACTCCAATATCTCTTCCTTAGTGGCGATGCCACCGTTAACCATTTTGGTAATTATGAGATTGTGATGATCATCGGAGACCTGTTGACGCGACACGAGCGGCAGCGTTTCCATTGTGTCCAAGCCGGAACCGATCGATAACCACGGATCTGCGGCAATTTCTTCGAGGGACGCTCTACCTTCGGGTTGCCGCACGAGCATCCTCGCGATCAGCCGCTTGCAGCCGTCGGACACGTGCGACGGAATCGAATACTTGCAGTCCATGATCATCGTTAACGTCTCGCTGTCGTTCGCTTCTTGAAACGGCGCTTGGCCGCATACTAACATGTATAGTATTACACCTAACGACCAAACATCTGCAACAAATTGAAGTAATAAACGTAGTCCATCGAAGCGAGTCTAATAATTTCACTTTCGTTGTACCGTATTTTAAACAAGATTCTTTCTCTTGAATTTAAAGTTCATTACTTCTTAGCAAAACTTTCGACGAAAAACGTAACTTCGACATTAATTCTCTATCGTTAGAATTAGAATTTGAAAGTCGCAAATAGATAATAGAGTCTTAATAACTCAGGTTATCTTAATTTTTAATTAGCTTAAACTACGGCGTTGTCCGGGATTATCACAAAATCTCAAGGGAATGAAATTAGGGGAAGGAGCTGGAGTATTCGAGTTTCATAGTAGCCTATATTTTCTATACAGGGTTCTAACTTTGATCCAGATCAAAGGGTTTAGGAGTTAATAGGAAACATACAGAGAGAGATATTCTATTATATATACATATATATATTATACAGATTACATTAATTAATGAGCTTACCTACTGCGGGGGCATCATAACTATCGCCCAGAAGTATCTCTGGAGCGGAGTACGCTAACGAGCCACACGAAGTCTCGAGCTTTTGACCAGGACAGAATCTATTGCTAAACCCGAAGTCCGTAAGCTTCACTGTACCGAGCTTTTCAAAGAACACGACATTCTCGGGCTTTAAATCTCTGTGCACCACGTGTAAACGATGACAGTACGATATGGCCCGAACTATCTGCCGAAAGTAAGTCCTGGCCAGCTGAGACAAAGAAAAATTCAAACATTATGATTCACACAACGCACCTGTGATAATTATTCCATAATTTTAGAAATTTAGTCAACGTCGTATACACTTATTGTTAGTAAAAAATGACATAAAAAGATTTTTATCTCTCAAAATAATATTCAATCATATTAATTCTAAATTGAATACAAGAGTTTCTGTATAATTTATAATAATAAATTTGTAACAATTTACATTCAAAAAAATTCACATCAGATATATTTTAACTTTACATCAGAGATCTAAACTTGTACCCTTTTGTTCGCGCGGTAATTACAAGCCGATGGCATAATAAAACGACAATAGCCGTGCAACAATACCTCTTCGCTGAGGCCGCTGTCGTGGCGCATGATGTAATCGTAGAGATCCCCGCCATCGCCGAGTTCTAGAATTAAGTATAGCTTGGTCTGTGTGTCTATCACCTCGTACAGCCGCACCACATTAGGATGCTGCACCAGCTTCATACACCGCACCTGCGGACACAAACGGCTCGCAATCACGATTGGAAAAGCAAACGAAACTCGTTTCGTTTGAGCGAATTTAAATCCGGGGGTCAATAATTTTGTCCGTCATCCATTTGCATCATTATCTCGCCGACCTTTAACGAGATCTATCCGCTATAAGGTCTATCTATCTGCGATGCAACTACGCGAGATAATTCGATCGTCGGTTACTATCGAGCCATCAAAATGACATTACGCGAATCAGGATGTCATCAATGACTCTATCATTTCCATTAGGACATCAAACAGGCGCAAAGAAACTCTGGCTCGACGCGATTGCACAGTCACGAACCGTGCAAAATAGAAACACAAACAACGATCAGAATGTCATTACAGTTCTATCTGTCGTATCTGAATATTAAATCTCACTTGGAACAAGAAGTAACCCTGAAACAATGTAACTTGGCTTTGTGTAAAGAAAGATAAAAAAACAAAGAAAAAAAGCACAAAGAGCAATTTAAATTCAGATTTTTTGTAAGCTTCTTATGGGCTTTATACATTTACCGGTTTTCTAATGTTTATCTAATAAGTCACTTTTGATAAAGAACCGTTTTCTCCGTTCGTTTCTTTTTGCAAATAGTAAAAGCTCAAACCGGATGAGTCGCCGGAGAACTTGAAATTACATCGCGACAATCGGCAGAAATGACCATTTCGTGAAATGACTTCAGTTACGTTTCTCTCACCTCCTGGAAAAGGTGGGCCCTCGAAACCTCGTCGAGCTTGCTCTTGTCGATCACCTTCACTGCGACCTTCTCACCGGTGAAAACGTGTCGTGCCAGCTTCACCACGGCGAAGTGACCGCGGCCGAGCGTCTCCTCCAGGTCGTAAAGCCCGGCGATCTTGCCATCGTAATTGCTGTATCCCACTCTTCGATTCATCTCGTGCCGCTGTAATGCACATTGCAAGGTTTTTTCGTATGATAAAAATGATATTGCTTATCTAATAACTATTAAATTTGTCCTATACATATGCGAAATCCATAAATCAAATCAAATATATGCAAGAGGAAGTGGGTGTTTGTCTCAGGTCGGATTTTTATTTAATTCTTCTATTTACTTTCTACTTGTGATTTTCGCAAATTGGAGATCCCCAATTGGAGAATTACATACATTTTGGAAGATTATCGCGTTCCACAAATAAGATAAACAGATTGCTTCGTCAAAATTTATTTACGTTAACTTAACGCTTCGTTTAATATGACAATATTGAATGGATAAATTTGAAATATCGAATTCTGATCGATCATATAGAAATGTTGAACGATATAGTCGTGTAGATACGTCGAGTCGGTCCATTCCGCGCGAGAAAGAGGTCACTATTATTTTTAGCGCTTTAGTAGGAGCAATAATTAATCGCTTCGCCATCCGTGGACGTGCGATCGGCAGCGGTAAAAAAAAGGTACACACACTCGGTAGAATGACAAGAGGTGCTATATCGCTTTGGAAAAATACATAGTGGGAAGCTAATGGACCGAACACATGCAAACGTTTGACGCTAAATATAGTTATCCGATTCAAACTTTTACTCACAAGTGAACGAAGTGGGTTTACGTCGCGCCTGGAATGTATACAGAGTGCTTAGAAATCGTGCATAATCCTCGAATTGATTTTTCCTCGATGAATATCGGATTAGAAACTCGAGTAACTGGAGCGCGAGAAATCTGTTGTCCATCGATCGTATCGAGGCGCGATACTCGGCAGGATCGTTTATTGCGTATGATTCGTTCACTTTCTGAAGGACCGATGACTTAAAAAACAAAATTGTAAATGTACCAAGCCGGGACACTTATGTTTAGACACCTTTATCATTTTAGTTTTTAAATAAGTATGACGCGAATTAAGACCAAAGATAAAAATATAATACAAGAAAAATATTTGTATCTTTGATTCTTTGATTTTAATTCGCGTTATAACTTATTTAAGGACTAAAATGATAAAAATGTTCAGACATAGATACATTTACCTTAACCGTGATATCTCACTTCGCTCGCCTGTCCCGCCTCCGTTTGTCTAACCGTCTAACGCGAAGATAACGCTAATGCGAACACGGGGTGAGCAGTGCACGAACAAATTTAGCGCCGGATGGGAATAAGAGCCAATGTTGCTGCCGAGGGAACGCATTGTCTTTGGCGGAACGTAATTGCGAAATGCGTCGCCACGGTGCACCGCGATACGACGCGACGCGACGCGACGTGCCGAGGCTGCGATTTGCCGGCGCAATATCTCGCATTCCGCCCTCCCTCCGTCTCTCCGCTTGTGTTCTTGTTGGACATATATATACATCGCGTTTCTTTGTCTATTTTCATAAATATTTATTTTTCTTTGTTAAAGGAAAGGTCAATAATCGAGCAATTATTGCTCGATTATTGGCCGTTCCTTTACCAATTGTTATACGAGCGTGCTAGTTTATTTTATTTATTTTTCTTTCATTATATACATACATCACCGCCTGTTTTCGTGCCTGAAGAGATTTCCCTTCCCGGGATAAATTAATAATGTGCTCTCTCTTTCTCTCTTCCGTTCTCCCGTGTATATAAAGGGGCACGCGAAAATACAATACGACACGGCGGGGTCGCGAAAATCTCGACCCACGACTACACCCACGTTTTCCTTTGGGATCCACAAAGGAGTTTCTCGCCTCCTCCGTCGCCTGCCTGCCATGCGGAACGCGGCCACGCGCGTATAAGCAGCAGCCCCCGTCGGGAGCCGCGAATCACTTCCTCCGCGCCGTGCGTGCTCCGGATGCTCGTACCGAGGATTACGACGGAACGCAAAAATAAACCTTCTCGAGCGACGCGGCGAGAAGGTATATACCAATAAGGAGGCGAACCGCTACGCGACCACGCTACGCGGTCAGCGCGTCAAAATTTCTCCTCGGGAAAAACAGGTCCGAAGGTCCTTTCAGCCAGCCGCGACGAAAACAGATCGGATTAATGCCTTAACGATCGGAATCATTCGCGCTTGCTGTGCAATTTATAGCAAATGCTGACGCAAGACTGACATTCGCTAGCCGAGGTTTACGGCTTTTATTTCGCGCGCAAACGCGTCCATTGGCTATGTCGCGTATATAAATAAGACCGGGAGTATTCTCTCCCATTCTCGCCGGCGTTATTATTATCGACGAGCGTTCCCCTGCACCGTCGTTCATTGTTAAGATAATAAATTATCTGGCCGACGTATTAATCCATTAAGGCAAATCGACTATCGCGTTGCGTGCGCGCGCCGATTTACGCTCGCGGATATCGCGCAAAAATTCGCGCCGTAACGAAATGTTTATCGCGTTTACACGAGATAATGCGTGATCGATTGCGCGCTCCTCGGACGCTGATTCAATTAAAATAAATCACGGCGCGCGCGCGGACGTCATATCGATGCGTTTTGATTCTTTACGCCGTTACGTGGGAAATTAATCGCTATTACGCAATCGTTATTGATGCCATTACGGCATTGCGAAGTAATGTAATTCCGCGACGAGTCGCGACCGCATGGAGGTTCCACGAGCATTATCTGGACTTACGGATAGCGCGATTGATAAGCGATAGTGCGATTAACAATTTGACTGACGTGATCACCCAAATTTTATTTTACGTTCGTGGACTGTTAACTCGCGGTGACCTACATAAATAATATTCGAGTATTCTACGTCATTCCTAAATTATTGTTGGCGCAGCACTGGCGCTTTGAAGGACTACGCTATATAGTTCCGGGAAAATACAAATGTTTACACATGGCAAAAATAATAGAAAAATACCCCGCGGAAAGAGAAAACAAGCAAAACATAACTTTGTCAAATAACGCAAAATTTGAAATGTTTTAAAAATGTAGTACGTGTATTTGTGTAATTTAATATAATAAAAAAAAAAATTAATGTAATAGTAAAAAAACTAATTACATTATATACATAAATACATGACAATTACACCTATTTTTTTCTACTTGTATATTAATTTTTTAAACATTCATATTAAAAGTCTTCTTATATTAATTACATTTCGCATTTTTCCTGGCATTATAGATCCAATCCTCCTCTGACAGGAATCTTCGTGATCAATAATCTGCTGCTGCTCCTCTGGAACGGTGGAATATCAATTCTGGATATTCAGGGCGTTTATTATCACTAACGGGTAATTTTCCGCGCGCAAGGAAAGCGGGCGTCGTCCGAATCATCCTTTATCCATCTCTGGATCCGTCACGTCGCGGCGAATTGAACTTGACATTTAGCCGATAACGACGCTTCGCTATCAAGATCTACCTGGTGCGCGGGCACGTCCGCGATGTCAGCCTGACCTGCTTTTACCGCACGTGTCCGTGTAATAATGAGATGCACGAGCGTACGTCAGTTGCACGTAATAAGTTTACGGACTTTTCGGGGCGAACACCTGAAAACGCACTTTATACCAACCGCGAAGCACCGAAAGACGTCGGATGGATGTGATCAATGACGTCGCGGGCTTTTATTTCAAAGTAAACCCTCAAGAAGTGCGAAAGTTATCTGGTTACCGGTTCGATTAAGTGGCGAGAGAAAATTACACCGAGATACGAGATTGATAGTAAGGTAAATATTGTCCGATACTTAATATCGCCCCCGCTCCCTTAATATCGGAGTAATATTCAAGCTAAAGATGTGAAAGTCTTCCACGATTTTGCGAATAACGCGTTTATTACCTCGCGAAAGGGCGCGAGGGAGGATTCAGCGGTGATTTTCTCGAAAACGCAGTTTTCGAGAGGCCGTAGATATTCCGTTCGAACGGAAACTTCACGCTCGGAACGTATAATCCGTTTCGACGAGCGTAACGCGCGTGGACCCGCATTTGAAATTTAGATCGCGCCGTACGCGTTCTCCTCATAGACCGCGTTTCCCGGATGCAGGCGTAAACGGAGCGTCGTACTTTCTGAACACTTTCGCATTCGTGCGGACGCGGAAGTCGCGAATCAACGGACGGGGGAAACATATCGTGCGCGGCGCGTTGAATCTCCTGCAAGGCCGGATTCATAGTTCGTTCTGGATTTCAAAATCGTCTTAAGTAACGTTTTAAGATGCTAATACGGCTCTGTGATTGGCTTATAACATCTCAAGATTGTACTTAAGACGGTCAAATAAGAGATCCGGCTATGAAATACCGGTCCAAGATGCACTCGATGAGGCGGATCGAAATAAACTGTACCGTTGCGATCGCGTAATAGCCGGTGGAAGATTGACAGGCGTATATCGGTGGAATTCGATGTTACAGAAAGGTCGACAACGTGCCAACGCGGCCAACGACTGTTGACTGACCACTATCCGGGAAATCGCGTCTCGATACACACCTGTGTGTCGGTGTATCGCACTCACAAACATGGAACGTGTTTCACTAATACGCTTTTACAACCCCTTGCACTTCTCTCTCTTTCGCTCAATAAATCAATTAATCTGTCCGATGAGGCATGCATTTTGTGAAAAGTCTACTGTCTATATTACTCTATTGGAAAAACGTGACATTTAAAACGTCATCGCATGATCCCGTCTTATTTTTATACACGCACAGACAAGATTAACAATATTGGAATTATTTAACGAGATAAGCTATTAAAGTCAGGCAACGGTCGTTTTAAATACACGCACGTACGTCATACATTTGTAATGTCGTACGTAATGTAGATTAATTTTATACCATGAAGTTATTTGAAACTCTGAAGCTTTCTATTAATATTATTTCGACATTTAATGCTATTGTATTTCTAAATTCTAGTACCATAAATTTTATATAATAAAAATTAGCACAAAAATGCGCCTTATGAGTTACCGCGATTCTTTCATGCAACAATGAAAAAACTTACAGAGAATTAATTCTTTTACTAGAATAAATGTAAGAATTTGAAAAGAATAGGACTTTTCCACTTATAGAAGTTTTCCTTGTTATGCATAAATCAAGACTTGTTTGAAAGGATTGCTGAAATTCATAAAAGCCATCAAGAAAAGTAATAACTCATAACAAAAACATTCAGTTCTGCGAATAATGGATAAATTTGAATAAAAATTTCATTGGACTAGAATAGCAATATGCCACGCTTATCCAAAAAACATGATCGTCCATTAAGGAAATTTAAATTACGTTGATGGATTAAATTTCGCCAAGAGATCTTCAGAAAGAGCTTCTACAAAATGCTTTAATGTCACGTCTGATATATTTCAAAGTGAAGTTACTATATCTGCTCGTTATAAAAAAAAAGTTATTTCTGAAATGCTTTTTTCGAAGCACATTCTTTTTTCGACGCACATTCCTCTCATTATTTCAGCTCGGAAAAGAGATAAATTCTTGGGATCTGACCTTAACCCTTTTCGTTAAGATATCACGAGAAAGATATTCTTCAGTGCTTGTGTAATATTTATCAGGTGTGAGGAGAATCCAAGGCGGTTGCAAATTATTAGCGAAGGGCTCGAACTACAGTTTCGCCCTCGCACATTATGACATTATCCACCTACGCGTGGCTGACTAAATAAACGTCTTGATTTATACGACGTACACTCTTAAACTTGCGTGAAAATTTTATCTCAAGGAAAAAGGTCGAGTTTTTTCAAGGAATCTGTTATTACAACTGAAGTCGAGAGCTTTAACAACGCTCTGAATAAACGACACAAAGTATTTTTCAAAAAGTTATCCGAAGCACAATCGGCTTAGCAACGATATACGTTTGGAAAAGAAAAATAATAAAGAGTGCTCTCTCGGGTTATGAAACAGGTATATCTCTTACACAGCGCGTTTCGTTTTTCCGGTGTAAAATCGCTTTCCTTGCGCAACGAAATGTGCGGCGCGGTGGCGGCCGTAACGGTAATTGATGCGGCGCAGATTCGCGATCGAAGCGACGATAATATGGCCCCGTGACGATAATGCGTAACGTAAACGTACCGTGGGCACGTAACAGGTAGTGCCTCGCGTACCGTTATCGAGATTCCGCGCCGGCCGCGAAGAAATATATGCGATGATATCCTGAGGGGCGCGACTAATCCGCGCCTGCCGCCGCCCGCGCCAGTGAGAACAACGGCGGCGTTCATCCTCACGAGGATGATAATTACGGCCGATTAGAGCGTTTGCATTGCCGCGTCAAGTGTTCGTGGAGTAACTGTGCGAACAGTCACGAACAAAGACGGAATTAGCTGTGCCTGATTTGGCCTCGAAACAGTATCCGCGGAGAAAACTTCGAGAGAAGAGTGTTTAAAGGGTCGGTCGTTCCAACCTGTTGGTAAACTAACTAATAGTTAAATCATATGTCTACCTTTGTCGAATTTGAAGGAAAAACAAAGACACATATATGTAGAATTTGACTATTAGTTAGTTTACCAACACGGTGAAACAACCGGTTCTAAATCGAACTTTTTGACGTGTCTTTTCTCTTGAAAAATATCATACATTAGGAATATTTATAATATATCTATATTGACATATTGATGAAAATATACTATATTAGAAAGTCAGAAGTGTCACGGAGAAAATCCAATTGCGAACGTAGGATCCAATCAAACTTTCGCCGAGATTAGGGGAGACCAGGCTACCTTGTGACACTTTTTTTTCGGAGCAATAAATTTTTGTTTTTAGCGTGAAACTTGTAAAAAATAACTTTATTGGCATTTATATTGAACCTTTAGGAATGAAATAGACGTATTAGTATGAATAAAAAAATATTGTAATCTGTAAATAACTTAATGTAATGAAAATATGGAAAATGTCACACTTTACCCAACTGATGGGGTATTGTGTGACAGGCAGAAGGGTACTATGTGACAATTGACAAACATAGTAAGTTTATGCTCGTCCGTGGCCTCTTTATATTTAGTGACCCAGCGACTCAGTGTC
This sequence comes from Temnothorax curvispinosus, assembly GCF_003070985.1. NCBI lineage: Eukaryota > Metazoa > Arthropoda > Insecta > Hymenoptera > Formicidae > Temnothorax > Temnothorax curvispinosus. The sequence goes on along the minus strand of NW_020212150.1, from coordinate 109,423 downwards.
ATGTGATTGATATTGAAAGATTTTGCTGTGCTTCGAATGCTTTGATTTCCTTTGACGACTTGAAACACCGCAGCTTTCATTGTCGCCTCGTCCACCTTAGCTCTGCTAGTTTTGGTTTTTTCTTTTGCATTTGAAGTTTTGTCCATCTTGAAAAGACATTCAATCTTCTTATAATCTGCAGAATACCAAAATAGACCACACATATAGATCACGCTATAACCTATTTGCTGTATGTCTAGCCTATGTCACAAGGTACCCCACACAACACTGGACACATTTATTGCAAAATTTATATATTTAATGACTTATAATTGTTTTATAATGCATATAATACGTTTTGCAACGAACTAACCTACAAATACATGCGTACATACTTAGGTTATACGCACCGCAGCGATAAATATTACAAAAAGCTTAGGAGACAAAATATTTTTTTAAGTATGGTCGAAAGAGATTCTTACCTGTATTTTTTTTACTTCTTGTGTTAATCCCTCTTTTAGATTAATATGATCTCAGTTACACATAAATAAAGCATAACCACAGATAAAATTGCACATAAAACGTACACATCGCAAAATAATCGCAATGTAACACTGTTGCCTGTGTCACAAGGTAGCCTCCTCTCCCCTACCGAAGATCACACTTCTAAGGCCTGATAGAAGTTACGAAATGCATTCCGGTTGTATACGTATATCGCCGACAGTTCCGCAAGCTTAATCCGCGTTCGCATTTTGATATACCTACTCGATGACATATTGACATTGATCAGATGATATCAGTAAACAGAGTTGCAGAAAGGCGGTATCGATAAGCTATCGGAAATATATGAAAATCTCTCGTTCAGATAGGAACGATATTTTTCAAGCGCATCTCATTGCGCGCAAGGATTTCGCGATAGTGCCCGACAACGGGGAGGAAAAACGAGAGCAAGATAAAAAGGACGAGATGTGTTGCGGCCCGGCGCGGCTCGGTGGAGATTTCTGTGATCTCTATGCATGAGAGACCACGCCATTCTATTGCTCCGAAAACTTTTTCCCTCCTTGTTCACTTTACTGACGGCGAGACGCTGATATTTTTGATAGGTTCGTTTCTTTTCTCTCTCTCTCTCTCTCTCTCTCTCTCTTTCTCTCGCTGTCTCATCTCGAAATGCAACACGCAGACAAGTGTCACTTCTACACAGTTTCTACTGCGCGAGCTGGCACGGATTACTTTGACGCGACCGGATCTGTGTAATTTGAGATAATGCACTCGACAAGCGGATTGATCTGCACTTCCGAACTGCTGCTGCGCTAGTCGTTTCCCTCGCGTAAATACCGTGGCCGACTGATAGTAAACAACAAATGTTTACGCGTAGGCGAGAAAGCGCAAGCAAAAATAAAATCTATCATTCAGTACAAATTTAAGAGTTTTCCAGTCTCAAGTAAAAAAACAATGGTAAAAAGACGGAAGTTACTTTTAGAAAACATTTAATACGGATTGCAATAAAAATATAACTTTCTGCAAAAATTTGAATACATTTTTTATTGAAATATTTAAATGCGCGTTTGATAACAAAAAATATATTTGATATGTTATGTATCCAATTATCATTAGTTAATATTACGACATATATAAAGCTAGCAATCATGTCATTCGAGAAACTTTTTTAATAATAATATCAAGAATTACATTATCTCTGTAGTAATATTTTTTTTATCTATGCTTAATCCGAGGCTTAATCATTTATGCTGATGCAATTTTGCAAATAAATCGCTCAATAATAATAATTTAGTAAGTAAATTATATATGTGCTTATTGTGTGCGTGACATCTCTAAAATATTCTGTTCTATTGAGTATTCCATACGAGCTCTTGAAATGCCAAAAGTCTTGATATTTCCATATCCTTAAACACAGAGAGATGAAACATATGTGAATGGCAACACAGCATTCTCCAAGAATGTCATATATAATATACACAATGTCCCACTTGTACTTCCTGCCTTTTCAACATCTTTCCTCCTCGAGCATCTTGAAGATGAATTTTTCTATAACGAAAGCACCGTTTAAGTTTCTCAGTAAAGCAAACAAATAAAATTTCAAAGATGCAGACAAACAGCGTTGTTTAATTTCCGGCGCGTCTCGCTTCAACAAAACTTGAAAGCTTCTAAAAATTTTATTATTAAGATATTTTATCGTGTTTATATTCGAGAAAGAAATGATGTTTTTAAAATTTTATTAAAGAAAAATCGTTTTTCAATTTAGACAAAGATCTGATCAAAATGTCTCAGAAAAATACACTAGAGAAGAAAAATTCCTTAGAGTTAACCACGTGAAAAGCCGGACAAGATAAATATCTGAAAAGCCAGACAAACAGAATTAGCGACCAAAAACTAGCGATTTGGCGAAATTTTTTCAAGTGCCTCAGGGTCAACGTGGAGGAATGCTAAGTTCATCTGGGAATGACTGGCCGTTTTCGAATCTGTTGGTACGATCTAACAAACATTTTCGCGTTATCGCGACGACAAAAGTATGCTGTGCAGACATCAGAAGTCTGCACGCGGTCGATAACAGGAAACTTTATTAACTTCGTCATACGATCAATTACATAATGCTTAACTATTTAGCCTGAAATTTTCTGCTCTTCATCCGACACTTTAATGTTTCAACTCAGTAAGATGAAACGTCCTTCCATTAAAGGTAACACACAACAGTCCTTGGAAAATACCTACTTAACAGAAACTTTATAAATACCTTGTCGAAACTTGTGAAAATATGTAAGGTTACATACGCTAGTAAACTTTCTACAAATAAATTTTATCGATATAATAAACGAGAAGAGATATCGAGCGACGATGAATTAAAAGTGACGTCGTCCAATTAAAATTTATTTATACCCTTTGCCCTCGCGAAAATATCTTAAAATCCTTATAACAGAATATTTTTTTAAATTCAGTTAAAGACATTTCTCGAAAGCATAAAATTATTCTTTCCGAATTACATGTATGTGTAAGTTATTACATAACTGACAAACATCGTCGATCGCAAAACGAAACAATAAAAAAAACAGGAAAACTTTTTACTGTATGACAAGGATGCGTGCTAATTATCGAGTGACGTGCTTGATGTGGAAGATATATACGGCAATATATCTACAATCGCGCAAGTCACATTAATAATTTCTTTACGCGCCGATATTCGCAGAAACTTCAGACAAGATAAAATTCCATTTCCGCATGGCATCAAATCATTTTTCTCACTCTAACGATATCGGATATCAATTACTGTAAAATATGACTTATCGCAAAAACTTCTGTGACGAGAAGAAATATCGAAAACTGTATTTTCCCATGGTTCTATGTGTGCGTTTTCGCGGTCCAGAAATATCGTATTTGATTTCAATTAATTTCCATTAATCAAACATCAATTATTCTAATATGTTCGTGTCACTTATATATTCGATATTATAAGGATAGGCGTTAACACATGATAAAATCGCTAATTCGGGATCGTTGTGTGCCACTTTTGCGGCTTTATTCGAATTGTAATTTCTGCCAAAGCTGTACGTAATTAACGTTTCATGTATTCAATTTTGCCGGGCTGTCCAAAAACCAAATATTAATTTAGGTGAAAGAATGTAATCGATTGATACACTTTCACAGAAATGCAATTTACAGGAGAGAGGGAGGGGTCCGCGCAGAGAGTGGCTCGTGAAATCCCATTCTGCTTCATTAGGATTCTTTGATCCCAATAAAATTCATTGGAACCTGCGCACGCACATTAAACGGAATATACGATTTATTTATTAATAAATGCTGGCGAAATGAATTACCAATCGTCGCTGCGATAGCTTTATCACCATTATTATTATATAAAAATAAATATAAAGCACAGTTTATTCCCGGTGATGAATATTTAATGAAAAATCCTTTTCTCCTATAGCCTTATTATCGCGATGTTGCGCAAAATCACTCGCATCCCGGACAGCATAAAATTATGCAATATTCATATCAGCGTTATTTCGCAAATTTAATACGCCACAAGATTATTACTGCCCCTCGTCTATCGGGAATAAATTATTCGCAGCGGTTTCGTTCAATTCTTCCTATCGCGATCGCGATAACGATTCGCAACGTTCTCGAAAGAGTCTCCGCCGGATCTTGCGATCTCCGGATGTACCGAGTTTCTGTAAAGCGGTGATCGATTATAGTCCACGGAGAAACTCATCATTGTTTCATCTCACAACGTACACAATAGAGAGCGATGCGTATTCGATGAAAGGAGACGGAGAACTCCTCGCGGGATCGCGTTACATTGAAGCCCGCATTGAAGCCTCTGTTTACCCATCCGAACATTCGCGCGAGATCGCTGGACCACCGCCGGTGCTGCGAGTCGTCGCGAATTTATCGGATACACGACAGACCCACCCGAATATCTGTCGGAGATACGACAGGTTCCCGGAACGGTTTCCCCGCCTCGCACGCGATCGATATTATCGCGCGATATCGTCGTAAATATAGCGTCTACACTAACGACTGGACCTGCTATTTATTGATAAGGTATGTATTATACATCGACAAGACATTACCGGCGACGTGTGACCGTTATGCAACCGACATGCATCGACGCGAGGCTCTTTTGAAGCTGCGCTGGGAATAGTGGGAATATATCGTTACGAGCGCGGGGGAGTCACCCGGTCGGAGAAGCAGACGTTTACCTTGAACTATTTATTTTTCCTCTCGATAAAAATGTGAAAATCTAAAGATTGCGATGTTGCGATTGATAACGCAACTTTAACGCAGGAGTGTACATGGAAGCGGTTATCACATTTTCGCGCAAATAATTAACGCAAGATATGCGGCCGATGGATTGGCTCTTTTTTAATTGCGCTGTCGGCACTCGACACTCGACACTTGACACGGAACAAACGTAAATTAATCGTTCGAAAGATAAAGGATAAAATTTATATATACAGAATGGAGAGAACATTGAAAGTCGAGTGTAAGGAGTAAAAAAAAAAGCATCGTGTAACTTTACGTCGTCAAAAATGTCTTATCCGATAACTGTGACATGTCAAATTGATTTATGACGAAGTCATAAGGTAAGCCTTTTTTTATCACCTCCAGGCACAATCAATTAAAAACCTCGATTAATCTGTCCGTAAATTAGCATCAAAGTGTCAGTTGCGACGTAGACGAAATAAGACACGTCCGCTCGAACCTACGGGGAGCTCCCAACAATCACCGGAACTCGATCGTTCGGAAACTGTCATCGACAGTGGTGCGCGTGCGATCGACACATAATCGCGTGAAAATTATCTTATCGGGAACATCGTGCGGTGCAACAACCGCTTAGGGACAATAAAACAATGCCGTGAACGGCGGAGACGGGGGAGTCGGAGACGTCCGAAGCCATTTTCGCCCCCGAAGAGTCCACTAGAGAGGAATTAAGGCGCCTCGGAGAAGCCGAAGGGGGAAAAAGACACTCACCTCTTTGTCCGTTAAACCGACGAAGAAGTCGACGAGTCCAGCCAGCAGCACCTCGCTAGTCCGCCCACCGTCATTTGTGATGTGGATTCATTTACGCGTGTCTACCGCGCCGGCGGCGACGATGATCGATGTCTCCCGGTTGCTCCTCCCGCACCTCTGCGACGCGGACCGTCGGGATTGTCGCGGCGATGACGACGACGACGACGGACGACGACGAGGAGGACGGGGACGGAGACGGGGAAGCCAACGACATCGAACGTCGCTGGTGGGCCGCTCCGGTTCACTCGAGACGCGTGTTTACACGGCACCGCTCTCGGTTGCTCCTCGCATTCCACCGTCCGTCCGCGACGCCAGTCCTCTCGCCTCTCTCTTTCCGCTTTCGGGTCGCCGCGCCGCTCGCCGTTCGCCGTTCTCCGTCGACTCCGTCTCGCGGATGCGGAGACTCGTGCGCCCGCCTGATGGATCACCCTTCTTCTTTCTCTCCTCCGCTTGGCGGCACTTGGTATTCCGGTCTCGCCTCTCCTCTCCTTCTCCCTTCTTCTTACATACGTCGCGGGGGCTACCTCGCCCACCCGCGCGCGGTCACCTTTTCTCCTCTTTGTCTATTTGTCTATCCGTGTCGCGTCGCCGCGGACACACAAACTCGCGGCGTGCAGTAGGCGACTTCCGGGGCACCTTCCTCGCCGATGACGACGGTGTGCGCCGCGCCGCGAGCGCGCGACACACTTCCCCCTTTTTTTCTCACCTCCTCCGCCGCCTCCGCCACCTCTTTCACTCCACTCCGTTAATTCGCCGCTGCCCGTCTCGCTTCCTCACGTACGATCCACACGCGCGATCGCGCGCGCGCGCGCAAGCACATGCATGGGCGCGCAAACACGCGCGTACGTATACGAAGAGCGCGCACCACTACGTACGTCCGGCCGCCTGACCGTTTCTCCGTTTTTCCGTTATTCTCTCTGCTCCGTTCTCGGAGTCGTCGCTCCCGCGATCGTACGCGCGCGCGAGATCCGGGATCGCGAATTCCCCGCGACCGACGTACGACACCGCTGGATCGTGGGTTTCCCCTTTCCTTCCCTTGGACGAGACGACGACGACGAAGCAAGGCAAGGCAAGGCACGACACGACGACGACGACGGACGTGCGCGCACACACACCCGTGACACACGCGGAGACACACGCGAAAGCTGATGGAAGTGGTGGAAACGTATTCGGCACAGTCGACGACACTCTCGGGACGCGCTCCCAGCGCCAGCCGGCCGTCCGGCGCGACTGCCATCGCGCGGCGAACTCGGGCACTAGCGACTCGCGGTGGCGCGAACTACGAAGCGAGCGGAGCCTATAAACTACAAATGCAAATAGCAGGATAATGCCGTAAATTTCAAGATTACATTTGCAGAGAAATTGTTTATTTATGTTATATTTACATGAATCTTCTTCATATAGAGTATATAGACAATATAAGCAATGTAAATTATTGAACGATCGATTGATTAATTAATCCCTTTGAACTGTATTCTTGCAAACAGTCCTACAAAAATATATTCTGAGTTAAAATCTGGGTGTTTTGATATTTTTGATTTTGTCAACAATACCTAAGAATAATCTAATGTCTAATTCTAAATAATAAGTAATGTTTAATAGTCGAAACAGTTGATAATAAAAGAGAGATTCAGAATCTGGTAAACAAATAACAAAACTGAATCTCAGATAATATAATTAGGCCAGTCAAATTAGACATTTTGCTATGAAAGTGATGCGAACTTTTTTATTCCTTTTTAGGCGTGTTGGGGGTGTTTAGAAAAGCTTATTTTTGAGTTGTCGTATCATGAGACCCAGAGCTTTTTTGAGGGAGGAGGGGGAACCAATTTTTGACGAATCAGAACGAGTTACCGCTCATTTTCTTCGTTTTTTCAAGCCCTACAACTTTCTCAGGAGCGAAAAAGTGCTATCTATTAATCTAGACGAGATAAATGCAAAAAACCGCAAAAATTTTATTTTTTAGGGAAACCAAAATTTTCGTTTTTTCGCAATAACTCGGCGAATGTTGAATAAAAAATGAATGACTAACCCCCTCATTTTGTAGCTGAGGGGTTAATCATTCATTTTTTATCAACATTCGCCGAGTTATTGCGAAAAAACGAAAATTTTGGTTTCCCCGAAAAATAAAATTTTCGTGGTTTTTTGCATTTATCTCGTTTCGATTAATAGATAGCACTTTTTCGCTCCTGAGAAAGGTGTAGGGCTTGAAAAAACGAAGAAAATAAGCGGTAACTCGTTCCGATTCGTCAAAAATTGGTTCTCCCTCCCCGCCCCTCAAAAAGCTTTGGGTCTCATGATACGACAACTCAAAAATAAGCTTTTCTAAATGCCCCCAACACGCCTAAAAAAGAATAAAAAGTTCGCATCACTTTTGAGCAAGAGCCTTTTTTTTTGTCTAATTTGACTGGCCTAAATATAAATCCTACTGGCTACGTTTACACCCTGAAATTAGGCCGCGGCCTGTACCTCAAATTCGACCTAAAGTCTGACCTGAAGCTAGTTTCGGCCGCCTATCAAATGTTTACAGCAGGCGGCCTAAATAATTTAGGTCGAATTTGAGGTATAGACCGCTGCCTAAATTCAGGGTGTAAACCTAGCCAATAATTCGATGACAAATCCAACAAATGAGCATCCTAAATTTTAAACTTTAAACTTAGGTAGACGAAGCTCTTGTGGGGAGGAATCCAGCTATCTTTTTTTTGTATTGAACAAGATCCAGCTATCTTGGTAAATGATATTAGTATTGCCATCTTTTCGTATTCAACTATATTTTTTAGCTCCTTTGGTAAAAGAGAAAATGATTCTCACACAATACAGGACGTATGTATGTACATACTACATTATACATTTAATTCCCATTATACTTATTAATATATTTATCTATAAAAATGTTATCTTCTCTTTCTCTTCTATCTCATTTTGTTAGAAAGATTTATGGAAAAAGCTTCATTATTACAGTTTATTACTGCACACAACAATAACACATTTACAATTTGCATACGCTTTCTGTTTCTATTTAATGTACCGATTAAATAGCTTTTAAAGTAAATACTGTTGTTGTCAGCTAGGTAGCAGCACTAACATCACCTACCAAAATGGCTGAATCCCCTCCCCCGCAAGAGCTTCCCGTTTCCCCGCGCCTGAAGTTTATACTTTATACTCCGTTTTTTAGGTCCGTAGCTCACGCCGTGTGACGTCACGCGGACAGCTCTTGGCCGCAGTATGCAGATTCTCTTCCGCTGGCGCCCAAAATCGCAGATTCTCCTTTTCCGTAGACCCATCATTCATAAATGTGCGTCCCCTCACCCCCCGTAGACCCATCGCCATAGTTGCACGCTCCACCCCCCTGCCGACCTCGTGCCTAATTTTCAGATATGGAGTACCCCGTGGAAGCCCCCTGCCTTTCTATGTCCCGCGGAACTAGAATCGAATTAGAATATTAGAATATTTCCTATGAGTGTATATTTTGATGTAAAAAAAAGCGCAATTAAATAGGAAAGCGCGATTAAAATGATTCTTCTCCTCTTCTCACGTATATTTATCAAACTTTGCAACAAGTATTTCGGCTTTGAATGAGTATACGTCAAGGGAATGGTCGGCCCTGAATCATGCCGATAATCTTCAAGAATTTTTCGCATGTTTTTCACTTTTTTTATTTGACATATAATATAATCGGTACTTTATTCAAATAATATAATATCATCCGTACCAGGTTCTCACTATAGCTGCAATATTCGTCGAGAGGGCGTTACTGTACTGATTTTTTTTTTAAACAAATTGTTAGCTGATTTTGTGAATTTTTGTGCTAATCTTATTAAACAAATGTTATACATATTTAATTACATATATAAGTATGCTATTATTTGTTGAAGATTGAGATTTGCTGTAAAGTCGCGAACGCAGTTGATCATTAGTTTGCATCTTTTCGATATTTACCGCCATTAAAACGCAGTAAATAATTTAAAAAGATGAAAAAATGAAAGAAAACGTAAGAGCCGTAACTAAAATACAATGTTATCATAGCGTTCTCGGTCGGTTAATCCCTATATTGATGACGTTCTGCAAGTTCCCGCGGGATGTCGTAGGATGGTATTCAATATGGTGGCGTGTGAATACATTTGATGCGGTCTAAATATGCAACAAAAATGTTTTTTCGTAAAGCCTTGAAATGTTTACGTATCTAATCTTTTATGTGCATCCCGTACCGTACCTAAATAAAATTAAAATATTAAAGTATTCTCACAAATAATTTTAAAAATGATTTTTATATAATAAATCCATAAGATTTTTGAAAATTAGTTTTACTGTCAAACTATGTCCATTAAAAAATATTCTAGAGGTACTTTCCTGATGAAATGTGATAGGTGTACTCGGCGAAACCAGATTTACCGATTCGATGAATATTATACAAATCCGGCCATGTTGATTTTGGAGTTACGCAACGTTATAGATGTTTCGGGCAACGTGATGAATATTTAATTTTATCGTTAGCTTGTAAATTCGTGTCATATGTATATGCAATAAAAACTAAATGGACCAATGATATACAAGAATTATGTGTGAACGATATATGACAATTTTTTTTGCGCGCGAAATATATTACATGGTATTTATTATATTTTTTATCGTGTGCGAAAAATAGTAAAATCTTTTGTGCGTTAGAATCACCGAAATAATAAAAATAAGTTGATAGAGTATTTATTGGTAATAAGTATGAAACGTAGAAATCTTTTATTAAAATTACCAATGCGTTATTGTTATCAGACGTTACACATTTTATAGGAATAAAGTAGATTCCTTGACTGACTGTGCGAAAAATAACTTCCTGTACTTTTATTTCATCCTTCGACCTCACGCATACATGTACGATTACTTTCGCATATAAATAAAACACATTGCAAGTTACAACTTATAAGGTTTCGCATTAGCTCATCACAAAAGAACCACACATTTCAGCATTTATATTACTATCCAATATAAACATCTTGTAAGCTATAAAATCTACTAGAAGCCACAAACCTTAGCAGATCGCTTAAGGCTAATTTCGATTAAGCGAGTTTTTTTTATTATTAACACAGAAAAAAAATTAGCTACTATAGTAAATTTAGTTGTAAAATAGGGACAGCTAACATTTTTTTGAGAGTAAAAGATTATGCTACTATTGCTGAATTATAGCTCTTGCTGCAAAAAAATTTTAGGTCACTAGCTATAATAACTAATCTTTTTTTCCGTATTTAAATTACGATCGTCCAAAATAAAATATAATTAATTACTTAAAGTGTAATCTGTTGCTGCGATCCGGTCCAGATCCCGTTTGGATGGAGTTTAGGGTTCACCAATGATCGCAATATGGTGCGCGCCCTTAGGAAGAGGCGATGGGTGCGCGGGCAAGAAGGCAAGACGCCAAGATCAGCTTGCCAGCCGCGCTTTCCGGTTAGCGTTTTATAAATACTGCAGACACAGGCAAACAGTGCACCGAACACGGCAGACCAGTCGTGAGATCATTCGAGGTGCGTGGCCGCTTGACTTGCGCGACTCGCGAGGGAGAGAGAGAAGGGATACGTCGACTTTATCTCTCAACGTTCTCCAGATTTCACCCGCGGAGACGGAGACGCGCGCTTTCTCGGTGGTGTTAATTGTGCCCCTTCGTGCCTCCGAAGTGTGCTTCCTCGAATCCCGGCGTGCGGAGGTGCACGCGATCCGTAAATTTGCATGGACAGCCCCCCGTGATGTGCGTGCTCGCGTTTCCGTGAACTCGTCAACGGCGCTTACATAAATAACGACGGGGCGACCGGATTCGCGAGTTCCATCAACCGTAAGTTCGCGTTCGCCGATAAGAATGGGATATGAATAAAATGCATTTATTGGATGCTTGCGGATGTTTTCTCGATTTTCGTATGAAAGCACTTTTTGCGAGGAGGAACGGAGAGAGGACCCCGCTTCTACGACGGTCCAGCAACAAGAATTGCACTTGTCGAGAAAAAATGACCGGCTAAAACGGATTTAATTAGATTGCTGCCTTTTCAAATCAAATACTCACGAATATGTCTCTTAAATTTTATAACATCGTAATTCTCGTGCATAACGCGATATATACTTGCGACGAAACGAAGAGGAGAGACACGTGCACGCTTATTTTTATTCGACGGATGAAAAGTAACGGGAAAACCCGGAAATATCGCTCAACCGATTCATTATTCACGAACGTTGCAACGCCTTTACGTCATCAGGAGGATCGCACGTATGCTTTTCCAATTGCTAGAAATGTTTCGGATACGCTCTTGTATCTATTGTCGATGGGTGCGATCTGCCAAATCATATGTATATGACGCGTGGCATTCCTCGTGAAATTTGCCGCCACTCTCGCCCAGCGTCTTGCGCAACAATTGTACACGGCACAAAAATACGTGCACCGACTGGCGCACACTCGCAGAATTGCGATTTCAGGCCGTTAACGGTCTCCCGTCGGAAATGAAATGTCGCGTCGTTAGACCCTCATTTTACGGCAGTAGAATATATCCATCGTTTGATTTTCATCGCGTCCCACTTCTCACCTCGAACCACTGGATTGGAATCCTTTTATTCATCTTGTTATCGTGCACGTGTCGACGAACGTAATTCGTACAGCGAATATTCTCCTTAACACAATTATCTCTATTAGTCTGCTCCTTTCATCGAGTTTCACAACGTTATTCTCATATGTCGATCAAACGTTTTGCAGAAGTCCGAAGAGTGGGATATTTTTTCGAGACACATCGGGGGACGATGACCGATGATACTGCGAGATTTATGAGCGACGGGATGTAACGTCTAGCCGCCGCAATTGAATCCGCGCGTCGAACCATAAAACCTATTTCTCGGTGATAAAAAAAAAGCGCTGCGGATTATCGAAGAGATGAGCGGAATGAAGAAGGCGATCGGTGGGTCCATTCACAGAATACGGGAGTTCGAGCTCGAGAAGGTAACGCCGCCATTCTTTCCCGTTTCTCCTGTTAGTTCCTCTCCTCTGCGAAAACCGGTCCACAATTGGATTTTCCTTTGTCAGCCGTGTGGCATTTCCCTAAAGTGTCCCTCGCGTTTCCCTCGAGAATAAAGCCTAAACAACGGCGGGCGACGGAGCGAGCGGGCGAGCTTTTCCAGTTTTCGAGACATTGAGATCCCGAAATAGGATTCGCGAACGAGCAGCATTTCATTATGCTCGCTCGACTAACGGCCATTCTCCTGCCTGGCATTGCACCAATGTTTCCCTAACAGAGGGTCCGTGACGACGACGATGTTTGCGACCGTGACTCGTCGTCGCCGTCGTCGTTGGAGCGCGCTTCGTGACTTTGTATCTCGTCACACAACACTGAATCACACAGACTCATAGGTTCGCTGTGATTACATTCTTGATGACACAGAATCTAAATGGAATTCGAGATTCATCTGATCGGAAATATTTTAATTGAAGCACGCGTAAACATCTATTTCATATAGAAAACGTTCCTTACATTCCGATAATAGAAATATATATTATTTATTTTATGCGTATATATTAAAATAGAAAATTAATATTATTTATAAAATTCTAGAATCAATTGAATCTCTCTCAGTTAACTTTAATTATTGTTGTCAGTTTAATTAATCTATAGCCTAATTTATAAGGCTAAACAAATCAAGATGTCGCAATATTCCATTTAATTACTATGTACCAACACACACAAAATTTTCTATTACATCAAATAATCAAAATAAAAAGTAATTTCATTTTCTTGAGCAAAAATTTGCAGCTTTTATTCAATTTTCGTCCATCTGGTCGAAAAGATGTGATGCTCGGTTGCAATAAGATACGTGGTTCAATGAGACGGTGTTAAAAAGAGATCGTCTTGTGTGTCGAGTTCGCATCGGGATGAAAATGTGCGTTCGAAGCGTGCGTTGGGGTAAAAATAGACGTTGCGTAGAGATTCGGCGTCGGGCGTACGAGTGTCGGGTGTATTCAGCGTGCAGCCGGATAACGCATCGTCGTCGTGCTCGCGGGATCCCTAGTCTCCTACGTCTCCCATCGGGATTGCATTTCCCTTGTGACACCGCGTGTGTGCGTTCACGCTGTCGCTCTTTGTCCCGAGGACTCGGAACTCTCCCGAGTTTGTGAACGTGTCATTACGAGCCGACTGCTGGCGAATGCCCGGGCTAACTTCATCCGTCATTCGCGGCTCGAAAAGCAGCGACGTGTGACTCACGATCGATCACCGGCCGCGTCATGTGCGGCAGCGCGTCGAGTGCTAACTATTCTCTGGGACAGGTGAATCTGATCGACGAGTTCGACATCCTGCAGATCGTCGGCGAGGGATGGTTCGGCAAGATCCTGCTGACCGAGCATCGCAGCACGCAGACCGAGATGGTGCTCAAGGCCCTGCCGAAGGCGTACACCGGCATCTCGGACTTCTTTCGGGAATTTCATTATGGGTTACATCTGTCGGCGCACCGAAACATTATAACCACCTACGACGTGGCGTTCGAGACAGCCGGTTTCTACGTTTTTAGTCAGGAATACGCCCCGCTCGGTGAGAGATTTTCTTTTACGACGCTCGCCTGTGCACGTGCACGCCGACTTTTTATGCGCCTTACATCAGGCGCGTTCGTTAACTCTTTAATTCCGAATTCTAACTCCGCTCTGCAATATACTTTCTTATCTGAGTAAATTCGCGTGGAGCAACATTTTAATTCAAATAAGTTGCAACGTTTGTTTTATTTTGTGAGCGTGTGATAATAATATTGCAGGAAATTTATTGAATTATTGAAAAAAGAACATATAAACTCAAAAAGAAAATCAATTAAGTCCATTTTTTATGAAAAAATAAGAAATATGGTTTTGGTACAATTAAATCTGTATAAATATTATCTAAAAAAATGTTTTAATTTAATTCATTAAATTATTTATGAATATATTTATAAATATATATATATTTTTTTATCATAGTTTAATAACTAAACATTAATTTTTTTTTTCAAAACGGAACAAGTTCATTGGCTTTTACACTGCAATACATACTGCTCATTGCAATACATACTGTCTTGTAAAAAAGTATATAAAACTAAATGAACGAGTGTAAAAATTATACATAAAATCGTATGAATTTTGTATTTATTGTTCGTGCAATTTTACATATTTCTTTTGCAATGCAACGAGATTGAGCAATAGCTGAAAATATTTTCTGAGACGCGATGTCATTTACGTGAGCAAAGAACATGACATTCGCGCATTGCCATTGCATTGTTACGAGAATATATCTTGGTGGTCACTGACTTTCAGGCGATCTCACGTCAAACGTGACGGAGACGGGGCTGGGCGAGCTGCACGCGAAGAGGGTGGCCAGGCAACTCGCCGCTGCGGTGCATCACATACACAGCCGCGACCTGGTGCATCGCGATATAAAGCTCGACAATATACTCGTGTTCCGCAGTGACTTTTCGCGTATCAAGCTCTGCGACTTCGGCGAGACCAGGCGGGTGAACACCGTCGTGCGAAGGCACAACGAGTGGCTGCCGTACTCGCCGCCTGAGGTATTGCAGATCGAGACTGACGAGACGTACAAGTAATTATATACATATGCTGTGATTGATCTTGTGTATGCTACACATTTTTATCGTTGTCACGTGATATTTATGCGCACAGAAAGTTGAGAGAAGAAAAAGGTATAAGGAATTGGTATTGACGGATTTTATTTCCGGAAGCATTACGACGTACAGCTGTTTAATTAAAAAAAAAAAAAAGAAGTTGTTGCATTTAAACGTCGACGTATACGAACCTAAATAGTTAATTCAATTGAATATTATTGGGCCAAATATTTAAATTATTAAAACAACTATCTGATGTTTTTTGTTCATTAATATTGATGTTGCATCAATAGATTTTATCTCGATTACACTGATGATGCTGTTGATACATTATTTTTTCCCGTGTACTGTTAAATATGAATATATCGAGAACATTTTGTGTCGTTATTCTTAATTATTACGAATAATTCAATTATATCCTACTTTTTCCCGTAATTTCTTCTGAAGTTTCTAAATTTTATTTACTTAACACGTATTCAAAATTTTGGTCATATCAAAAACGCGACTGGGTGCGTATGAATGATACTCGAGATGTAGATGTTCGGCCACGGTCGCCGAGGATATACATTTTAACGGCAACGACTTTCAGAGCTCGCACATCGCACGACGTCTGGCAATTCGGCATTGTCCTATTTGTCTGCCTGACCGGATGCCTGCCGTGGCAGAAGGCGGCGATGGATGATCCGCGCTACACCAGATATCAAAACTGGCACAACGCGACGCTCAACATCGCCAAGAAACCGAAATTATTTCAGTTGATCAGCTCGCGGGCACAGAGGTGGGCCTCCACTCGGGAAACCGAGAATGCGAAATTAAGCGCCACGTCGGTGTGCAACACGCGTATACACCTAATACGATATAATTAGCTGATATTTACTCTTTGTATGCGTTAGCGTTTGTTTATTTCAAATTGTCAAAAATACTATTCATGACGAACGGAACTTTAGGAATTTTAATAAGAATTCAATTACGTACTTATAATCAATAAAGAAAAAACTACATACTTGCTTGCTACATACTTTGACATTTCTTAAAGGATGTTCAAGAGGCTATTGGATCCGAAAGCTGAAAAGCGACCGGTCAGCGTGTTCGAAGTAAATAAATATCAAGAAGACAGATGGCTAGCGAAACTCGGGGCCGAAAAAGCGTTGAACGGTCAGTTGCACATTTTGCATCGGCGATAGTATCGGCGATACGTCACGATATCTTAGCGACATTTCCTTTTTATATTTGCAGGCGGCGCCGACGAGAGGGACGAACTTTGCCCGTCCATGTACAGCTTTCATAGTTCCTTGGAAGAGAAAAATCAACTTCTCCGCACTCTCACGACGTACGGAATCGAGACAACGGTGGATCGTTCGAAGAAGAAGGATCGTATCAGGGAATGGATACAGGCTAGCGCGATCGTCGAGGAGAACGAGGAGGACGAGTCGGATATTTACGAAGACTCGGAGTTTTATGAAGATGAAGACCGGGACGGTGAAGACGGGAACGGAAGCGAGGAGATGGAATCGATCACCATGAGAGGCAGACATTTCCCGGAAATGCGTCCGAGCGCCGCGACGAACAATCCTAGAAAGAGAAGAGGCAGCAGAGCTGCTACGGGTCGCGTCGTCTCGAAAAACAGAGTACCCGTAAAGCCAGTCGAAAGGAAAATACCTTTCGCTCCTCAAGTGGCCGAGGAGCGAGAAACGATCGCACACTTCGCCAGCTTTCCCAACGGCGATCCGAAGCTCGCCGCCGTAAAAAACGGAAATAATCACGATCTTTTCGCAAATTCGGTGAACGCCGTCACCGACGTACCGCCGATGACGAATAATTTCTCGAGCAATCTTCCATCATCGTCTGCGCCCAGCGCTAACAATTCTCGAGACGCGTCGCCGCTTTCCGCACAGCCGGTTACCGCTGTCCCGGTCAAACAATCGGGATCGAAAACCGCGTCGAGCGCTATCCCGGATAGCGGAGGTAGAGCTGCCCCGATGAGCCCGCAAATCCCGGTGAGAAAGAATCGCGCTCGCACGGCGCCGTTTTCGGACGCGCGAAATCCGGCCGAGACTCGGGCGGATTTGGCGAGGAGGACGCAGTCCGCGACGGTTTTGCGGACACCGGAAACGGAGGAGCCGCCGTTACCGCCGCGCGCGTCAGCGAAGCTGACGTCCGTCACCCCGCATTCGGGAACGGCTCGCGCGGACAATCCATCCGTTGCTATGTTATCGACTTCGCGAGCGGCGGCGAGATCAACCGCTCCACCGGTCGCGCGAACTGATAGAGCACTCGCGGCGCCGGTAATGAGCAACGCGTCTCTGGCCGAGCCCCAGCTTCCGAGCAGCGCTCTTCCTGGCCGAGTCGAGGGCTCGCCGCCAATCGCGACGCAAATCACGGCCGCTTCTCACTTGGCAATGCAGAGTTTCAACACGTTACAGGGTATCGCGTCCTCGGCCGCCTCGCCGGCGAGTTCGTCGTCGAGCGTGAGCAAACGGGCCGAGGAGGTGAACGTGGCTTACGGAAAAGACGCGTACGAGCACTACGGCATCGCCCAGGGAATGATCTTGCCGATGAGGGTGAACGTCGTTAGGCAAAATTCCACTGGGAGCGGTAGCCGATCCGTGAGCAACTGAGATACAAACTGAAGAATGTATCCGGATTTTCCTCGAGGTCGACGGAAGTTGAATATATATCAATCGTGCAAGGGGCTCTAAACGCGGAACCAATCGATCGCTGTCGATAAACTTGAAGGTACATGTTTGGCTGGGATTACACGACGTGCGTGAGACTTTTTTCGACAAAATTCAACGCGAGTTAATTGAAAGCTCCGTGGAAGGTATTTGAGACGCGGAGCGCACACATTTGCCGTTCGTGCAACATTTTGCAATGTTGATACCCGTTGATATTTGCTTCAATCAGAGATTGCCGAGAGTTCCTTCGGAACGTGTATTGATATAAGACATTACGATATACGATGTGTACGAGGTATAAAGCTGTCGCGAGAGAGAATAACGTTATAACAGAACGACTGTATGGATGGAGACGTCACGTTACATACATTATACTTCATTAGTTTCAAGAGACACTTATATTGCCACGTGTCGTTTGCTTCACCAAGCGTAACGGGATAAAATTAGCGCGACGTCTCGGAAGAGCTGCACTGTGCGAGAATGTGGCAGCGGCCATTAGCGTTCGACCGTGGGAAACGGTGAAAATTTTTATTGTTCAGACACGACGCGAGTTTACACGCGTTTCACTAACAGCTCCACTTTTTAATTATAAATTTCTATTGACACGCTGAATATTTCTTCGAGTGCGGCATGCGGAGGAAAACATGGCCGCGGAATATGAGTTAATTGAGTTATTTATACATTCTTTGTGATATTAGACATCATGTACTACCTACTTGGCTATTGTAAACGTAACAAATTTTGAAAGATGCGAAATATGACGAAATGTGAAATATACATAAACGATTTGTACATTAGTATGTATTAAATGCATATCATCTTCGATAGTATTTGTTGTTTTAAGGTGATCCTAAAGCCGTGACCCTAACCGGTTTTTTTCCAGTTTTTTTCTTAGCACCAATCTTTTAATTAGCTTTATAGAAATGCAAAATTCTTGTCTAGAATTAAAGTACGCATCAAAATCTAGGTCATGGTGGTCGAATTTATATGTGGTGGTCGTCACGTATAACAAAAAATATTAATTTTTTTTCGTTTTTGATATAAATTCGACCACCATGACCTAGATTTTGATGCGTACTTTAATTCTAGACAAGAATTTTGTATTTCTATAAAGCCAATTAAAAGATTAGTGCTAAGAAAAAAATCGATTAGGATTACGGCTTTAGGATCACCTTAATATGTTATTTTATTTTTCTTATTAAAAGGTTAATATCACGTACTCTAAGTGATAAACTGTTGCAATTTTGTTCGATGCAAATTGCCCAAAAACAGTAGAAATAAATGTTTTCGCAGAGACACGACGTTTGAATAAATCGTACAATACCAATTCAAACACACACGTCCTTGCATGGTATATAAACAGATAGAATATCAGATGTGCTAGTTATTATGTCGCGCGATCCTGCGATCATTTACAGAAATATCACATCGTATATTTTCCATTATTTTTAAAGCAAGATAACAAAAACAAAAGCGATGAATTTAATATAGCCCAGTCAATAGAGACATTTAAATGGAATTAATTCCGGAAACCAATTTTTTTTTTGACTGTTTCGGAGGGTCATGAATAGTCTAAAACCGGATTTTCGGGATTCTAACCCTGGAGCGTTAGCCGCCATTTTGATTAGAAGGTTGATTTTGTAAATATCTCGCTTATTTTCAACTTTAGAGTGAAATTGGTAATAACCAAACTTGTAGAAAATTTAATACTCTACAATTTTGGTCCTTATCATTTTTCACCTAGGATCGATATTTTGGGTCTTAGACTTGAAAGTGGGGGGTGAAATTTTATTATTTTTTTTTTAATTTTTTGAATAAACGCGCCATAAACTCTACCCCCGTGGTGATGTGGAAAAGATGTTTTTCATTATACCAAGTAAATTCAAAAAGGGTTAGAATCCCGAAAATCCGGTTTTAGGCTATCCATGACCCTCCAAAACAGTCAAAGAAAAAAAAATCGCTTCCCGGAATTAATTCCATTTCAGCGGCTTTTTCGGGCTCTATTGACTGGGCTATAATCCAAAAACTTTTTATGCGAGATATACGAAATATGATCGTTTATGATTGACGATATTGTTGCTATCTGATTGTCAAGTAAAGATATATTGTCAGGTATAAAGATATATAAGCGTCGTGGAGTTGCTAATTAGTTATCGGGTGTTCGATATTATCTAATTTACGTGCGGAGGCGGCCGTGACTATTAGATAAGCTTCCTTCGGCGGCAAGTTTCGCTTAAACTCCGACGGAAGCAAGAACGAGGGAGGAAGAAGAGGATGGCGAGGCTTCTTCAGAGAAGGAGGGACGAGAGGACGATGAAGACGCGCGCGTTTGGCGATGTGAAAATAATTCCCGAGCGGGTCGTGGCACGAATTAATTAAGAGATACGTAAGTAACGTATATTGCGTAGGGGGGCGCAATTACCGTCGTCTTTGACGCCGAGGAGTAACGCGGCAACGTGCGAAGGTTGTTTGTTGTTTATCATTGGAAGCTAACTAGTGGAATATTGCGATGCGACCGGGACGGCAACTCGAAAATTCTTCGACGTGTATACGTGTATACGTTAATCAGTGCTTAAGCCAACGTTACTCGCGGGATTACTAATTGACACTTTGAATCGCGCGCGTGATGTTATATAGATCCGCCCTCATAGCGCTAACATAATAAGTTATTTCTACGATTGCAATGTAATACATTACAATCATTCTCTCATTACAGTGCCTGTAATATAGTTTCGCATATTTGTCGGTTGTCGTTAGTAAATTAATATTGGTTAATTGATATTGATAGTAAGTGACTGATGTCGGTTATTGGCAACAAATTACCGATTTTATACGCTACAAAAATGTACACGGTGTGTGCATGCACGTGCCATATATGTGCTTCAATAACACGCAGTTCGGTCGGAGCCAGTCTTCGCGCTGTATAAGCTAACGTTCGAGACCACACGAAGCTGCATGGTAATTATTGACTGTACCGTGCGTCCGCTCACGAAATGGTCGTGGCCCGTCCTTGATATGTCATGGAGCGCAGCTGGTAAACGTGGCTGACCGAAAATCGTCGCTTTGCCGAGCGTCACGCCTGACACCTTTGCTGCCCGGGTACCGCGTCCAAAAGCCGCGCAGATGAAAATTGATGAAACCACAATTGGTGTTAATGGCATGCCACAACTTCCCCCTCATTGGTACCATTTAGCAACCTTCTGCATCCTCGTTACGTGTATATCGCTTTCGGCGACATTTATTTCGGGATCGATCGGATCCGTTTCGAAGTTAGGGGATCTACGCGCGAAATCACGATCTACGCGGATGTACAAATTTGTAATCCGCTAATGTTATTGTTACAATAAATAAAACAGATTTCTTATAGGCTGTTTATGTTTTTCCGCGAGAGTTATCCCGCATGTCGATTTTAAATTTAGCTCCAAAGAACAATGAGGATAAGGATACTACTACGTATTTAATACTTTCAGATTATTAACTTTACAATATAATTACGGTAACCATTATAACATATTAATTAATTGTCTTAAAATAAACTTTTGAACCACGCACACTTAAGATAAGTGTTTTGGAAAAGCAATTATATAGAAAAATTAAAGAGAACTAAACATATCATAAAGATCAGCGTTATTTGACATTACCTATCGGAGATTCAACACACACATATAATGGTTTTATACTAAATATATAAAACTACGAGTTAGTATAAATAAAGGAAACTACATGAACTACATTTGTATATCACATGTTTTTTGTTTTAATCAATTCTGTACTCTTTATTTTTTCGTAATGCTTGGATCTCTCTACGTTTTTATTAGTAATATTATAAGTGACTAAAGAGATCAATGTTGTAACATCTGACACATACACATACATATACACACATTCTCTCTCTCTCTCTTTCCCACACTATATTTTTGAATAAAATAATTAATCTAATTGCAAATAACACATGCATGTCATTTTAATGAATATGGAGATTAAAGGTATGATAAATATCAGGTATTCATAGTCAATGAGTGTGTCATGGCCGAGAACGAGCCCATCACGCCATAATATTCGCACGGGAACACTTGGAACATGCGAAGTCGGGGGGAAGGACCTTCCTGTCGCGGAGAGAGAGCGCGGTCGATCTCGCGCGGAGAGCGTTTCTCGCGCAGGGAATGTATGCTATCTCGCGCGCGCGTTGCGCGCCGTCATCCGACACGTGGGACGTGACGAGAGAGCGTATTAATCGTTTATGGAGCGTGCAAATGCAACTGCCCGACCTCGCTGCTCTCTCGACCCTCTCTCTCTCTCTCTCCCTCCGCGCGTCTGTATGTCGTCATCCTTGTCGCCGCTCGAAATCGGATCAAATCGAAAGCAATCATCGCTCGCCGATTGTGATGGGGGGGGTACGAATTCTGACGGCACGACTCCAGCTCGCTAATTCGAAATGCGCTGTTCGATTCGCGCCGTGCCGGGATCGCGAAATAAAACGCGCTCTCCGAAAGCATTAACGCCGGTCGCGACAGCACTCTTGAGATGTAACGGTTCGGTGCGTCGATATTGATTGTAATACGTCGTAAAATAGAGCGTATGGCGAGCGCGGAAGACGTCGCTCTTTTATTCACGCGACAATAAAATATATTGACGAGCGAATTCCAGGGTCGCGCGTCTCGTGATACTCGCGGCGCGAGCTATATCGCTCGTCGCTCTCCCTGCTCTCGCGCCCGTTTCTTCCTCTCTCCTTATCCTCAGTCCCCCGGACCATTTCCTGCCGGGCTGACAACCGGGTGTCGGATTACCGTCTTCCATTTCTACGTAGGTGTTCGAAGGGCTGAATTAATCCCAGCCGGTTGCCGAGTCTCCAAGTCGAAGACTCCAACTTACCAAAAACTGGACGGGATACAACAATGGTCGAGGAACAGTGTGACCCTGAATCGAAATCTCCCGTGCGAATTTAATTATGATAGATCCATCTTTTGACTTTTATTTTTGTTTCTAAATATCTTACAATTATTTTTGTATTCGGTAATGTAAATATCGACTGTTGTATTAATCATCTAATCCCAGTTTTCTTTATTCACCTAACATGTTATCGTTATTATTCCTAATTTTCTTAATTACGGAACTAGACAAAAGGACTACCGTAGAATTCGTTTCTCAGCGGCGACATCGCGCAGCCCAGTCCGGTGAACGTTTTTACGAACGAACGGAAACGGATGTGTGAGTCCCCTTCCGTATATTTTGGCGAAAATGAGCTGACGGAGTTGACGAAAGCGTTTTTAAACACGTGCGCGCACATACCGGGCGACCCCTAATCGCCAACTTTCTTCGTCCTCTTACTGCTCTATACTCCGTCCAACGAGAGATCATGGTTGATCAAACATAAATAACGATAGGGCACGGAGCCGCAACAAGGTGTTCGCGTTAAATTATTTTCATTTTTAATAGATATTGTCCAACACTATTAAAAATAAAAATAAATTAACGCGAACACCTTGCGGCTCTGTGTCCTATATCGTTACTTATGTTTGATCAACCATGATCTCTCGTTGGGCGGAGTATATCGATTCGGAGTCTACATTGATTCGCTCACGGTACAGCGCGGTTATTCCCAATAACTGAGAGCTGCGGAACGATCGATTGACCATCGCGCGTGAAATAGAGCTGCTTTCGGGCGTGAACGCGGGCAATCATTGATAAAAGGGATTGAAAATGAACGCGCTGAAGTTTCATCCAGTATATCGTCATTCAATTAAATATTCAAAAGCATCGAAATTTAATATCGGATTAAATATAATATCAATATCATTGGCAACAAAACGGATTGTCGAGTCTCGCTTGCGACTAGCGTTAGATTCGGGACGAATGACGGATAAATGTCGATAACGAAATTGTATAGAAACGAGCGTTTGCACAATTAAAATTAACAAATTTTCACATTCCGCGAAACGCAATTAAATTTGCAAAATCACCGAGTAATGAAATATTACCAATTGAATAAGATACAGGTTACTGTCAACTGTCATCGAAAAAATTAAATAGGTATCCGAAAGTAAAATTGAGCAGCGATAAATAAAATGTCGCAGGAACAAATTACGTAATCAAAGAATTGATTATTCAGAACGAGTATTATACCGGAATGCCTTGAAGGCAGCAAGAATATCGTGATCTTCGAAGGTTGTTGATTACATTCGCCGAAGGATCGTTTTCATCACTGCCTTCATCACACACGCGCACGGATGCGCGCGATACGTCTTGCGCGGCCTTTCCGTAGTTAGCTTAGCTGCAATCTCGTTAAAGCGGGGCTCGAATATGCATAATACCCGTCGGCTTTCGGGTTTATTTGGAAAAAGGGCAATCGCGCGAACGCGCCGAGACGCCGGCTAAAATCGTCCTCTCCGCTGTGTGTGGGCGCCGTAACTACGTTCCGCGCTAACAGGTTCGTTATGGTCCGCCCGCGAAGTGCGGATCGCCAAACGACGTTGTAAATTCATCCCGATAATGTAGCCGCGCGCAAGTAATGCGCGTGGCATCTCACCGAGGCGCATGAGCGACTGCGTGTGAATAGTATACTTTATTATATCGTTCCTCGCCGTCCGCTCCAAGTAGGTCTTAATAAGCGTGACGCACATAAAGAAATTTAAGCACGAATTTTGGCAGCGAGAGAGCGTGTTCTCCCTTTCACAAATAAGATTGATGTTTTCGTAACGCTTTGGTTTGCTACGATAATTACAGTTCCAGTCGCATGTCATTAATATTGTCGCGTTTTGAGACTCATAAATGTCTATTATATTCGAGAATAAATATCTTCTTCTAAGGAACCAAATAAAAAACTAAAAGTTACGTAAAACATAATTAATGTTATAAAAACAGTAGTATAAAAAAACTTACAATTAATAATAATTATAAATTCTATGAAAAAGCAGAATCTTGATACTTGCTCGCAAAGACGCTTGAAGAAATTGCAGCGATACTTTTTTTACAATTAAGGTTTTCTTTCATTTGCAAGAAAGGCAGGGAAACAAATGTACGCAAAAATTTAGGCATAATAAAAACGTACTCATTATGGTCAAATTGGAATACTAATTAAATACATTTTTATTCCCTATAACAGTTGCATCTCATATAATTCTCTGCGACATTTTTGTTATGCGTCATCGAAGAAGTGCACGCGCTTCCAAAGTAAAAAAAAGAGAGAAATTAGCATATTTAAGAGAGATATATATCGGAAACACGGAAAGGGTCACAGCATTCAACTGTCGCCACCCTCATTCAAGTAACCGTGCACGAATGTCGTAACACGCGATAAAATATCGCTCGTAGAACTCGCATGCATATGCGAATACGCTTCGTTACGCTTTATTTTATACTTCGCTTCGCCAGCGGACAGTCAAAATTATTATATTCCTATTACATAAACACGCACACAGATGTAGATTGTAGATATGAGCGCTTTATACAACTGTAATTTTTTATTTGAAACGATATATAACGGTACACGTTTAGCACGAACTACCCTGTATAGTTTTCGGTTAACCGTTTCGTGCTGCTCCACCAGAACACGAGATCTGGAGCGCATTTACCTCCCGCGGATCGATCCACGAGATGTCGGTGACCGAAGCGCATCGTGACGCGCTCCGCGAGGATGAGACGATCGGTCGAAAAAACAGCGATATTGTATCTGCCGGATTTTGGGTCGCGACGCGGCGGACAGGCGCCCTTGTGAAAATATTATTTCAACGCGTCAAGACTTTGTGGACAGGCTGATATTATTTCAGGGCCGAAATAACGCGGTCCTATCTCTCTTCTTTGTTGGCGTTGACGTCGCGACGATATCTGGCCTAAACGGTGTCCGGAAACTCACTCAATATGAACGTTCGACGACGGAAATTACTGATGGAAGCGTTTTACTGTAAGAAAAATGTCCACAAAGAAGCTGACAATTCTAGTTTAATATTTTTTACTACGTTGATTTGTACTTTAACAATTTTTATATAAAAATTTTGATTATCTTTTCTTAACTAAAGTTCACTCAGTGAAACTGAATTTGTCATTTGACGTGTCAATGTGATAATTATAATTGAGAAATATAAATCCATATTTAAGTAAAAATAAATAAATATATTTCTAAAATCATAATAACATATTAATGATTCTCTGTCTGCAAATACTATTTTTCACATAATGCGCTGAATGATTTCTATATGCTTCTTCTACGTCGCATAAGAGATAAATGGAAATAATTATTTAATTGATGCGATCTTATGGTAATACGGAGAAGTTGGTTGCCAACCTACGTTCAAGAAACAGACGGGGACTGTCCTCCCCGTTTAATCACTTCCAGAATGAATTAATCATGAGGGATCAGCGGCTGCCAATCCTGTCTCACAATTGCAGCGGGGATTAATGTGTTCGACTGATCTAATTTAGAAAGATTTTTTTCGTCGGAAGGCATCGAGACGTGTATCGTTTTTCAGCAATCTAGATTATGCGAACGGAACAAACATGAGAACGCGACGTTGTTTTCAATCGATCGTCGATTCGGGTCGACGCGAGGTCGAACCTTTAAAGAATCATATTGCACACTCCAGTTGTATCATTACTCTCTGTATATTATTAGCATGGCATGGAGAGATTGATTCCTCGGAGAAAAACAAATCGAATCGCCGCTATCGCGGCAGCCGCGCGCGACCTTTGCCATCGAGACAAGAGTTGCTTGTGTGCCTTGGAATAGTATATGAGGTATTTCAGACGTATATGCTATAAACTTTTTGCTGATCTTGAAAAGAATTCTCTTTGATAAAAGTTTCATGGACGGCTCTAACTTGTTACAACTCTAATAAAAAATACCTTGGTCGATAAATCTTATTACGAATCATAATGTTGAATGAAGTTCATACAATTGCTGTGTGTGTGTGTTTTAATTCGTACTTTTAACGTATATAATTAACGACTTGTAATTAAAGATTTATCAATTTCAATTTCTTATACTTTCAAACGATTACACAGATTTCTTATTCTTGTGAAAAAAATCAATTTCTTACTCGATCAACTTGTAAATGAAAAGAACAGCAATGTGTGTGTGTGGTGTGTGGTTCACCTTTTACATACATGCATGTATATGTAATAAATGTACGAATGCAAACCCAACGGTCGGCCGATATCTGATACCGCCAATGAAATCTCAATTTTATGACTCCGCGGAGTCGATATAGCGCTATTATGCGACGTCTTTCTCCCTCGAACAATAATAATTCGCGTCCTGCCGGTCGAGATTGCGGCGACGACGGTGCGCGTTTATTTCAATAACGAAGCGCGATAAACGTTCGTCCCGCGGCTCGCAATTTAGATTAATTATTATTAACGGAGAAGCGTGCTATATCGGATGGACTAGTCATCGAAAGAAATAAAGAGCATTTCAATGTCGCAAGTGGCTCAGACCGCGCTCGAAATGGCTGCGCACACATTGTTAATTACTAATACTCCACTCTAGAACTGGTTGTAAAAATTTTATATTAAATTTCCCGAGTTCCTACCATAAAACCAAATTAAAAATTGATCTCGCGCTGTTGTTTAATTCCGTGCCGTCTCTCGGTCTGCGTGGAGAGCAGCCTAGAACTCAAATCATTACGAATGTATAATTGTCGGTTGCTGTAATTGACTTCCAGACTTTGTTAAAATATTAATAAATGGATCTTAGAGATGTTCTTGAAAATAAGCAAATTAGATTACTTATTTAGCCAGATGTAGATCGCACTTTGACCCAAGATGACTAAAAGCTGGCTGTATTTCTAGCTTATTGTCGTCGTCAATGATTTAGAAAGATCGTTCAATAATTTCACATAAACAGCTCGAGTATCTCGAGCAGTTTCGCTTGATTAATTGGACATTAATTTCGTGACGCAACGAGCGTTCCTTCAGAGCAGTTCTGCGACGACGGTCGATGTTTCGTCTCGCAGCGACGCTTTTCGTGTACGACGATGTTGTGACGATCCAATTAGAAGCGACGCGTAACTCGATCGGTTGATACAACAACAATTACGAGCGACTACGGGACAGATCTTTATCTCTTGGCCCAAGTAGCCAGACTGCAAACGCATAACCCTCGGAGCGAACCATAAATTCGAACCGCACCCCTTCTGCCAGCCGTCTTCTTCCTCTTCAGCCCCATTACACGGTGACTCACGTTACGGGGGTGGTTCACTCCCCCCCCCCCCCGACTTGGCTGGCGATGTGCCCAATGCAGTCGTTGTCTTCTTATCGCCAAGGTTGCTCGAAGAATACGAAACTTTGTGGCAGCGATGCGACGTAACTTCGTAAATTGAATAAGAGAATCTGAGCATTTCCTTTTTAATGTAAGGTACATCAGATAAAATAAAATTTATTTAACGCTGTGTGCTAAATAAAGACTCTGCGTGACTACTAAAATAATTGCGATACTGTAACATGGAAAGCAATTATAAATTCATTTGAACAAAGATTTCACGTCGCAAAACGAACGATTGGGAAAAAATAAAGAAAATATTACGAGAGAGAAATTGCACGTAAAGAAACATTTACAGCTTAAAAATAAATGTAAATCATTGTTCTTGCGATAATCACCCGGCGATGAGAACGCAGATTTATTTGCGAGGTGTCGGTACATTACGCCTTTCGATGTCGCGCTGAAAAAAGCATAAAGAAAACTGGAATAAGAAAAACAAACGAGAAAAGTCGCAAAAGTCGCTGTTGTCGAAAGAAGGATAGGAAGCAATTGACGCAGGGAAATTAAATAATAATAAAATGTATTAAAAATCGTATACATTTTGGATATACACGCGTAATGTATGTACACGCGGCCGTACACATATATATATACATATATACATACGTAAATATATATATATATTTATTTACATACATATATATACGTATATATATAAATACCCATACATTTTTATATTTTCTATATTTTTGCAACCAATGACGGTCGATTACATCTATGGTTACTATGGCAACGTAAAAATTGTACAGAGCGGCCGACGTCAACCGCGTGTAAAACTCGTCGCGCCATCCAGAACGTAAATGATTAAATGAGAGAAAACGCATAGACAAAAAAAAGTAAAGAAGGTGTCGCGAAGAATGAGCGGAGCAACTATTCTCTACACCGATCTCGAAACAACACACTCGTAATACACACATTTCTCCTTTTTATTAACAATTAGTGTGACAAAAAGTGGCTTATACAAATACTTATAAAGATCTCCTCTTACCGGTTTCTCTACGCCACTCCTCGAGACATAGCTCATCGAATACTCTCAAATATCCGCGGAAGAAATCGCATTTCTGGCATTTGCACTTCAAATTCACAATTTTTTTTTGTTCCTCCCTTTCTTTCGTCTTCATGCGAATGCGATATCGCTCGCTTCCTCCCCTCCTCCGCGGTTATTGGCGTGATATGTGGACACTAATTGTAAGACATCTTTACTCCCACTAATTTACAACGTTACGTGTGTATGTTCCGTTTTGGCAAAGGTTTCTAAACCGTCTAAGGACACACGACGGTTAACGCATTTAACATATTGATCGCCACGGCATACGTGTCATTCATGTACGAATGATACTCCTTGTTTTCGAAAGCGCACCGTCATTCAAATACAAATGACAAAATACAAATTTACAAATTTTCATAAAAAGTCGTTCAATGATGTTTTATGAGAAAAGAGTAAATTACAGAAGAAAAATGCGTTTGGCAATCACGGAATTTGTTGTAAAACAGAGTATCATTCCCATGTGAATGACGTGGCAGTCAACGCGTTAAGCTGGATGAGGCAGTTTTCGTTTTTCAGTCCTTTTGCTTGTGCTCTGCGCTCGCAACATCTCGTAAAGAAATACAGCGGGCAGTGATCCAAGATTGTCACGCCATACGGTTTATCTATATTCCCATCTTCATCTGTAGCTCAAAATCAAATTTCGTGTTATTGCCTTATGATATTTTTACAGGGCTTGAACAGGCTCCCTGAGTCAATAAATTACAGTATCTAAAATTTGCCCGAATTGTGTCATATATAATTGAATTTTATTACGTCCGATCGTAGTTCGCTTACGAGATGCTGTAAAATTCTCCGATTCCGGCTTTCTCTCTACGATTTCGGGTTTTCCGGTACTATAAAAGGTTCTGGATTAACGATATTGCTAGTGACTGACGTCGTCACGCGTATTATAATACGTACTTAAGGGCTGTTACTTCCACTGTATCCCGCGCGTAATCTCGCTCGGGGACTATTTCTAGATCATCGGGATTTACATAAGAATTACATACGCGCGCGTGCATAATTTTCCTCTACTTACTATGCTTCGGGGTGAATGTAGATTTCCTTCCGCGCTCCTTCGCGCCCGAGAAAGGGTCGGCCGCCCTTTTAACGTGCTTACGCTATCACGTCGACCGCCCCTCGCCGACACGTGCGCAAAGGAGCCGACCATCACACGAAGTATAGTAAAAATAAAAAAAAACGTCGCGTCTCTCCATTATAATCGACTCCGCACGACGGATTGCGATTTGATGAACGCGAACGCGACGAGAGAGTGCGACTCGCTCTTACTTAGGGTATAAAAAGATTCGAACTAGTACACCAACGTGTGTTAAATTACGCGTGATCTTCGCGAGGCAGACCTATATATATATATGTAATATATCTATATTACGCATTCTTCTGTGGACGCGTACGGATCTAGTTCCGCGACGATTGTCCGCTCGTGGCAACAATAACGCTCGATTCTACCATTGTGAAATCAGATTAAAATCTGTTAGATTGATTATAATTCGAATCACGTTGTGCAATCTGAAATTATAAATTATATTACTTATCATAAACTAAAAAATATATAACTTTTATATGTATATGATTCGATGAGATTTACATATTTATAAACTAAAATTTCAACAAAATAACATATGTGCCAGATCTCATCAGCCTATCTCGAACTTTCATTCAGCGGAGATTAAATTTATCGAGTCTTAACGGTTCGATATCTAAGTAAGTTAGAAACAACTTGACGAATTTTAATTAATTAAATGAAACAAAGGGGTGTATCTGATTAAATCTTTCAACGAACCGTCACAAGTTGAATATTAATCTCGAGGAAAGTTGGCGAAAGCGGCGTATTCCAGTTCAACATTGCATAACGCGGACCAATTAGCAGACTTTACCGCTTATATCGAGTGCGACAAGTTCTGTCTAATAATTACTCGTGAAAGGAAAACGACATAGCACTCGCCACAAGCGCGATCGTCTCCCTCGCGCCTTAACACCTACAACGAGTCTGGCGACCGTTTTATTTACAGCATCGACTAACATCTAAGAACAGTATTTACAGTTGCCTGGTTCGTTACTTTAGCGCTTTTGTCCTGTACACTCGCTTTCCCTTCATCGCGCGTCTATCGCGAGCAGCGGTCGCCTGCTTTCGTTTGGAATATACTACTTTCAAAATTTCGCGACCCCGCAATCGCGAAGGGTGGCAGTGACGAAGAATTGGTACGAGAAAAGAGGGATACCCCCCTCCTCCCTCTCTCAGGGATATCTTTCAGCGCGCGATATCGAGAACACCGTGGCAGTTTTCTCTCTCTTCCGGGAAAAGGAGAGAAAGGAAGAAAAGCAGGCTGCCGCTTCTCGCGTACACACGTCGCATCCATGTGTGTGCATCCCCAACATGGCTCTTTAATGGCTAGATTAGATAAATAGACGAGACGATACACGTTAGACGGACACGGTGGCGGACTTTACGAGCACCGCCTTACGTAGAATGTAAGAAAGATTAGAGACAGATAGATAGATACGAATAAAGATAGAGAAATCAATCGGCAACGTTCACCGGCTATCGTATATGCACGCACATACATTATTGCGTACCACTCATTGAATATTTCTTTTAAATCACAATCTCACTATACCGCGGCACTCGAGCGACCCTCCCTGCCCTGATAATATCAAAACGCACCGCTTCGTTTCATCGATCGTCAGAATTCATCCTTTCGCAAAACAGTTTCTTTGAATCGACCTGCAAAATGAAGACGCCGAAGAAATCGTCGATGATCCGAGCCGGAGAGAGGATTCCTTGAGATTCCCGCGGGAGAAGACACGTACAGGCTAATACGTATATCGGGTAATCGAGAAGCACCGCGGCCGCTCGTCGTCCATCGCACGGAGGATGCGTCCGATGACACCGACGTCGGGCCGCTAGATCGTTCAATCTCCGTGTGGGCGCCACCGCGCGATTCCTTTCACACTTCCGTAGCCTGCGTGTAGGAGGGCGCGATCCCGTGTGCCGGCGTCAGCGGCCCCGTCGTGGACGCGAGCGATCTCCTGGAGTAGATGGTCGCCGCCGAATGGGGCGTGTGCGGCGCCGTATGCGGCGCCGTGTGCGGCGTCGCGTTGTACCTTCGCGAGGCCGAGGCGAAGGGCTAGATGGGCCCGTAATTGCTGAGGGCGGAAGGTCTCTCTTGCGACTGCTCGGCGCATCCAGCGGTGTTCATATCGCCCCCCGCAGACTGGTGACGTCATACGTGCGAAAGCGGCGGTTGTTTGAGGACGTGATGGTGCAGGTGATGTTGGGACGCACTGGCGACGCTTCCCGGTGGCAGCAGGGCACTGCCAGGACCCGGTGCCGATGGGTACGGCATCGCGACCCCTCGACCAACGACGCCCTTAATGCCAACGCTGCCGATACCGCCGACGCCCGTCACGCCGGCTACCATCCCGGCACCGGCGCCCATGTGACCGCGATCACCGCCGAACAAACGCCTCCATAGCCGCTTCCAGGAATCGACCGTCTTGCCGCTCCAGATCCAGACTCCCGAGGTAATGCCAACCGCGAGAGCCATGAAGTACTTGAGCATCAGAATGGAGTAGAGTGGTCTTGCCCGTGGTCGGCAGGGGCATGCCAGCGAGCTGAGCCACTCGTCTCGCAAAGACGACTCATAAATATGACATGCCAACACCACGCCGGCCGGTAATGTATAGAGTACGCTGAACACGCCGATACGTATCATTAGTTTTTCCAATTTGTCCGCCTTGGCGCCGGGCTGACGTTTGATCACCGATCGAATTCGGAAGAGGCTGACGAAACCGGCCAGAAGAAAAGTCGTGCCCAGCAAAAGGTAGACAAACAGAGGCGCCAGGATGAAATTGCGCACTCCCTCGGGAGCGACTGTGCAAACTCCTGCTACCGGGTCACCGGCGACGCCACCCGCGATGTACGCCCAAACCGTTTGCACAGTCGGGGCCAGCCACGCCACTAGATGGAAATATTGCGAGTACGATGCTATCGCCTCGTTGCCCCACTTCAAACCCGCTGCGAGGAACCACGTGAATGCCAGGATCACCCACCACACTGAAGAAGCCATGCCAAAGAAGTAGATCAGGAGGAAAACGGTGACGCAGGCACCCGGACCCTGGGCGCCCGATCTCAAAGCCGCACCGTCGCAGGCGATTTCTTCATGGCCGATCACGCTGCGCGATAAGTACCCTAGGGATACGACGAAGTAGCAGGCTGACAGGAAGACGATCGGTCGCTCAGGATACTTGAAACGCTGGGTGTCGATTAAGAACGTGGTTACGGTCACGAGAGTGCTGGCGGCGCATAGGCCGCTCCAAAGTGCCAGCCATACGGCCGCGAACTCGCGCTCTTCGTTGGTGAGGAACGCGCCGCGGCACGGCAGGGCACAGTTCGGCACCCCCGCGATCTCCTGGATGATGTTTTGGCCGATACCTCCCATCGATGGTGGTGCCGGCGCCGGCATTATCCCACTTACGGTCATGCCGGCCAGGCCAGCCCCCGTGTTGGCCCCGGTGCTGCCGGTCCCGATGACGCCGCCGCTGACGGCGCTTATCGGTCCTGACATTCCCGTGCCACCCGCCCCCAGGGGCACGAGGGGCGCCCTGCATCTGCACGCGCAGTCCCTCGTCCTCTCCCCCGGGGGGTGCTGGCAGTTTTTTTGATTCTTGCCCGGCTTGCAGCGGGCTGGCTGCGAAGTCTTGCTGGGCCGCGTGGGCCGCGCTGGCGGGCCCGGTGGTCCTGGAACTCCGTTGCTCGCTGCGCCACCGTTACCCCCGGGGCCTGTGCTAGTGCTGGTGTGATTATCCTGTTCCATGCACAGGCGTTCCGGGTCGCCGTGATATGGCAGACGTTCACATGCCATTCTCTCCGGCCACGAGAAGCCGTATTGTTGCATCAAAGGCGCGCAACCCGTTCGCGCTCGCTCGCACACGCTACGACAAGCTGGCAACGGTTTCGTATATTCCGGTAGGCAGATCGGCGCGTACATGGAGCACAGGAAGAACTTGAGGTCCGATGAGCATTTTATCTCGACCAACGGCCAAAACTGGTGTACCTCCAATCCGGCCTCGTCCTGCGAGTCGTGATTCAATTCATTCGGCATGGCGGTGAGATTGTAGCCGATACCGCGGCACATGGGAATTGTGATCTCCTCGCATCGACCCTTCCCGTTGCCGCTCCCGATGCCGGAATGCCCACCGCCATTTATACCGGAATGGCTGCCACCGACACTACCACTGACACCACCTACGCCGTTACCGTTTCCGACACCGCCAACTCCGTTGCCGCTAGGACTGGAGCTGTCGGACACTACGCCGATCATCGACGACGACGAGGATGAGGAGCCGGATGAGGACGAAACTCCTGACCCCGACCCGACGATGCTACCTACCGGATTTATCGCCGATTCCGATAGTACGTTCGAAAACGTCGTCGCGAGCACTAGCAACGTCAACAGACTCGTCATTGTTCGCGCGGGAAATAGCTTCGTCCGTCGTGCGGGTCTCGTGCTCAAGGACGTTCGGCTCATGGCTGCATAGCTCGCATAACGGCAGCCTGCAACAAAAAGCAAAAAAAATATCCTTTTATTGT
Organism: Temnothorax curvispinosus; assembly: GCF_003070985.1. Classification (NCBI taxonomy): domain Eukaryota; kingdom Metazoa; phylum Arthropoda; class Insecta; order Hymenoptera; family Formicidae; genus Temnothorax; species Temnothorax curvispinosus. The sequence continues at coordinate 74,753 of NW_020212150.1, read as the reverse complement.
TAATGTTTCTACGGCGGAATTGCTTGCATTGTGATTAGTATAAGGACTAGGGACGTGTGGTGCAATATACTGAACTATTTTATTTCTCTACAGTTTCAACCTACGAATCTACAATTATAAATCAAAAGTACTGAAAATTGAATGTGGAGATATTATGTCTCTTTCAATAATTCGTACATTACATTTGTTCATAAATGAAATTTTCTATATTTAACTCTCCATTGCCTTCATTCAGTAAACAAACGTTAGTGCACTAGTATACATGTATCACTGTATTAGTGCAGCGTTGTTTTTTCAAATCAACACAGTCTTAAGCCCATATCACACTACGGATTGGGATTGAGATTGGATTGAAATTTAATCAATCATAACAAAGAAAACTAATCTAATCTCTAAAACCAATCTCAAGTTTAATAAATTTTGCTCTGATATGAGAGTTTACCTCGTACAAAGGCAACGGAGGGCTAATATATGTAAAATACATGTTTAATATATTTATTAAATGTTTAAAAATATACTTATAATAATAATAAAGTTTCATTGAAAGTCTATAGGTTCCTACATTTGATTCGTTATACGGGCCTAAGCCATTCGGTATTCAATAACAGTTTCCCAACATCAAGAGAGCAAACATCAATTCTCGCTAATAACTCGTTCTGCGAACAACTCGTAGGACGAGGGAGTATTTGCCGGAGATAGAGTATTCATCACGGTTTCGGAGAGACTGGGCGTACCGAGTACGGATTTAATCCCGAGCGAGGAACGCGGCGACGAAGCGATCGGTCGGCAGAACGCACGCATGAGTCTCGCTTCGTTTGCAATTCGGACTATTAAAGCAGCACGGTGCCGTTTCGGTAACCCAGCCGGGTAACTCCGGGGCGAGCCGCACCACCGCGTGTATCCGCTCTTTCGTAAAAGTCCGAGTCGGCGATCGATGCCTAAATAGCCGGTCGGCGCGGGATGCGTCTGGCCCGCTGGCTCGTTCGCTCGGTCGACCTTAACGAGCAAGGGCGTAGCGTTCGAATGTCTCGTACATAAATCAACGTCGATGCTTCGATCGTTCGCTAGAGATATACCCGGTTTCGAAACCGGTACGCCTCTCGCAGAGCTGTGGGGTGTCGGCTCGAGAGCCCGGATAAATTCACGAATAACAAATAACGAATAAAGAATAGAGTCTTATTCATCTAAATAGGGATGACTCTATTCGAATAAGATCTTTTTGTGTGCCGCGTATAAATATATCACATTCGATAAAATTTTATTCGGATGATGTATTTAGATAATCAATATGACCGAGTTAGAGTGTGAATTTAATATTTAATATTTACATAAATTGTTATTTTTCCAATTTTTATTGATTTTATTGTAATTGAATTGTAATTGAATTTTCATGCGAAGCAAGTGATATAATGCTAATATTTTTTAGATATACATATCATTTATTTTTTTAATATTTTGTTTGTATATAATGCAAATAAATAAAACTTTATTCAGTTAACCAGATGAATAAAAAATTATTCGAAGAATGTAATTCTGCCATGACGGAGAATCGAAGGCTGTCGAAGAAAAGGGAATGGAGGGAGCGCGAAAGGCTAAAGGCTACAGTGAGAAAGGACGGGAAGAGAGAAGAAAGACGACGAGAGAAAGAGAAAGAGAGAGAGAAAAAGAGGGGGGGGGGGGAAGAAAGGAGGGAAAAAGGCAGAGAAAGGAATCGAAGCAGTCATGGATCTTATAATAGTCGAGCCGCGGAAAACACGTGACCGGAGCGAAATGTTATCGTAGGAGGCAGTGTTAGTTTTACCGTTTGTTAACTGCTAGCGCCTCGACGCGGGCGTCGCTATTTATAAGACGCCGTCCGCCACGGTCGACGTACATGTTGTACTCTCGCGTTGGGAATTAAGGGAGGAGAAGTCCCGGCCGAGCTACGTGTGTGGCTCGAATCCCCGATACGGCCGATTGGCGTGTGCGGCGGTATAACGAAATAAATGCACCATGCATCGGCGAGATGCATCCGCCGCGCCGCAGCTGCGCGGAAGCGAGGTCCCGATGCGCCTCTCAATAGAGATGTATGCGCTTTTGATTTTCGCTTCGTTATGGAGTTCGCTTTGGAGGCTTGAACTCGTCAACGACGGGTATTATCGCGATCTCCCTTCGACACGACCCCGCCGCGCGCCGCTCTGTCTGACAATATTACAGAGAATGCGTTATTATGAATCGTAGCGCGCGCAGTGCGCAATTGCGCCGCGCCGTAATGAACGCACACGTCGATCATGTAATCATCAACGAGCGTCTAAGCTATTCATCCGTCGCATTTACCAGGCTTCACGCGTATCTCGCCCAATCGTTATCTCATTGCTTCATCTTAAGAATAACTATACCTGATCACACTTTGGTGACGATGTTAGGAAAATTCCTAGTCTTTCATCTATCTCTCGTCTTTTCATTTTTTTTTTTGAAGAGGAGAAATGCGTGACCAATACCACGGAGGATCGCGATATGATATATCGAAATTGGCCCTGCGGGCTGCTGGTGTATCGGCGAGTGCGATACGGGGAACTATTGTACATAAAACTTATTCAACGAAACGAATATCCATTAATGTATTGCATAAAGCAGAGGTAATATGAGGGAGGTAGGAGGGACCACGGCAATGAATCACTTTTAAAACCTGCTGCCCCTGCTGCCTCTGGGATATACGGGCCGCTGGCCAGCGTTGTTTGGGTTACGATACACTCCTCTTTTATGGAAATTTCGTGCTCTTTTTGCTCTCCCACGTCTATCCTCGCTCATAACTAGTTTCTGCGAATAGCACGCGCGCTTGCATAAGCGTAATCCATTCGCCGTCAGCATCGCGACAGCTAATTAAAAGTTTATACATATTAATGTTCCGCAAATCCTTTCCACTAAAGCCGTTTATCTGCGTTCGCTCTCGCTCGATTAATCGCCACGAAGAGATGAGGTCGATCGTTCGGTTTCGCCTCGGTGTGTGGGTCACGAGAGAAAAACGCGTCGATACGCGTGAAAAGGCGCGCTTCTCGCGTTAAAATGGCGATTTGTCCGCTGTCAATCCGTCACCTTGAGGCTTTCGATTTTCGCCGCGGCGAGGGAAGATCGGGGTTACATCCGGGGCTCGTAAAAAGGGACAAGCAGTGAGGCGTAAGCTGAGCGCGAGCGCAGCAGCAGCAGCAGCCCGCCGTGATATCGCGCGTTTCCTCGCAAACGCTCCTAAAGGTACGTAAATCAAAACGCGCGATGAGATTTATGGTGAGGTATGGATAAGGTATGCGTTATGCTCCCTCGTTAGATGGTAAAACTGACGGCGGTCAGATAGTGTTGGGTTTTATATCAAATCGCTCGTTTCACGAGCATTAATCATAAATTCACCGTGCTCGCGCTTACCCCCCTCGCCTCCGCCCGTCGTCCCGCGGTGCTAAGAAAAACAAGGTACGAGAAACGACCCGTTGAGATTCATCCGCTGCCTCTCGATGATCCTTGCATCATCGTTCGAAAGAGTTTCCGTCGTCGTTTCGTGGAAACAGCTCTCGCCGTGAGATTTAGCTGTATGCTAACTCTGCGATAAACACTGTCGCAATTAATCATCGCACATAAATTCCACGTGTTGCCCGTGGAATCTTCTCAATTATGCTAATTTCTTGATTTAACGATCGTTATAAAAAATTTTGCAGTGACAAGATTAACGTAGGTTTCACGCGGAGTTTTATTACAGGAAGAATGTCGAAGGTCTGATGGTAACGATTTTCTTTTCGTGCAAAGGAGACGCATATAAAGTGTCTATAATTAATTTTAGTTTTACTGTAATCCGATACTCTATTTTAATTTTTAATTTATCTCAAGAATCTATTTTAGAGTATAAATAATGTATAAGTAATAAGTTAAAAAATAATACATTATTAAAAATGACAGATTATACATTTTTTTGTATTAATTTTGTAGAATTTAATAAATTTAGCAAAAAATGAATAAGCTAATACTTCTTAGTTATGTATAAATGATAAGGAAATATTTAACAAGCTCGTCTGGTGCATCTAAGTTTGTTTCTATTTTTACCGCGTATTTTTCGAAAAGAATTTATTTTAATAACAATAATTTATGCACTCGCCAGATATCCCGGCGGCAAAGCAACTTCCGTCCGAGATATGGAGTAGCACAATTTCGTGAACGAACAGGGCGTTTGACGCACGGAGCGTATATATCTTTCGGGAAGTTAACTCTGCATAGTTTACGTGCGCAGCAAGCTCCTTCTGGTATCCATCTTCTCCGACGAATTCGGACATCTAAACTTGGCCTTCGAGAGCGCACGCTCTCCTTCTGGACGAGTTTATTAACGATGCAACATGCAGAGCGTGCGAGAGACAGAACGGGAGAGCCTAAGTCGGTGCAGAAGCACCGATAACCGGAACTATTTGTTAGAGCCCCCGGGTGTGTGATACGCACATTTACGCCTGACAACATGTACTTCGGCTCTTTATGCGAATATAAAGCACGCTTTCACGCATTTCGAACGCCACGTTCTTTCTGCCGCGTGCCGTAATATATAGGGTGTTTCGATCTCGTCGCCTATAAAAATATTGCAGCGAGCGAAATCAAAATCATAAGAATTTAACTAATATAAAAAAATTACAAGTTTATCAGAATAAGTTACACAAAATCTTAAAATATCTTCCACAACTTAATTTCTATCGTGGTAATCTAATTAAAGATATCATCACAGTGTATTTAATAAAAAAAAAATTCCTCAAAGGAATATGTGGCTGTGAGGAAAGGCAATGGGAATTATATAATATTCCGTATTTTATCTTGAATACAATGCAGAGAGGATACACATGGCGTGCGACTTGTACACCTTTTTCACGCGGCGTGGTTACAGAACACTCGGCGGACAACTACCGCCGTGTCTGTAAAAAGTGTAGAAAACATTTCCAATATCGCGCGCGCGGACCTTTGCGGCTGAAACACGGTCTTTCTTCTCTTCGCGTATCCGCCCGCGCCACCGCTATGCGAAACTCCGCTGTTACTCGAGTCGCGCGCGATTCCCAGAATACACGCGTAAGATCGGATTTACCAAAGCCTGCGTGAAAGCGGCACACGTTTGCCATGGTATACATGGTGCTCCGTTAAATTTTCATCAAGAGCGCATGGCAGACGTATTCTTTGATCAGTTTGACGTCGGCTTTTCCATCGCGACAGTTTAACCGGAAACGTAATTATTGACTTAATTAATCTTGAAAATTAACTTTGGTAAACGTGCATACAGATGCACGTAGATTCGACAGATACTTGTTTGATAAAAACAAAGGAAAGATGAAATTCTCATACAAGTTCAGTAATTTACTTGGCACAGTTTATCGTAAAGGAGACTTACTCTTTTCCCGAGATGGATCGTCAGTTATTAGTCCTGTCCGGAAGGAACTTTGGGTTCGAGGGCTGCAAATAACTTCGATCAATTTTGGAGAGCTTTAATTTCGGCACAGTGTCCATTTTATCGAGATGGTTCAATGAAATCGAATATCGTTAGACTGAAAAGTGCCATTTCCTTCGAATTGTTCGCGGTTAACTATTTGTATTTGCGCCGACGCGACGTGGCAAACTGCAAACGCGCTCGCGATCCATCACTTTCCATTTCCTCTATTTTCACCTCAGCGCTGCCCGAGCGCGATAAAGAATGTGCAACAACGGATGATGCATCGCTCGTTCAATCAGGATACGAAACGCACGATAATCGCGCCATCGCGTTACCACACCGTATCGTGTATCCGCATGACGGTACCGAGCCGCACGCGACGAACGTATCATTTGTCCAGGAGATGTAAAGTTTCGCCTGTAAACGTCGACACGGACGCTTGTCGATTGCGCGCGAAGTGGATACAACTATTTCCTGCCTCGAGTTTCCTCCGGCCTTTCCGTACGTTCGTTCTCTCTGTACGATGTGAAACCGAAGGTGATCTCCCTCGCGGAGCGCGCGAGCACGCGCTTCGCATTCATCGCGTTCCCAGCAATCATCGCGTTTAATACAGCGAGCAGCAATGCGAAAACAGGCTTCTTTCGCCAGCAACAACACAGGGCGTTGTCGTATCCCGTTCTGCTGTGATACGCGAAGAGTCCGACCGGAAAAGTCGACGTACTCACCGCGCGCCGAAGTGTTTTTGCCCGCGCGGTCGAGAACGAAACTCACTTCCAATCATAATTTTTTAAAAAAATTACCATAAAATTAGTCAGAATACATTACAAAATGTCAAATTATTTTCTATTGAAGATTTTATTAAACATACATTTGCCAAAAAATTTTTTTGTTTTAAGTTAAAAATTTCGAGCCTTAAAATCTCGTTGATTAAATTGTCAAACAATAATATGTACAAGTGAAAATGATAATCGGATCAATCGTGTCTTTAGCACTCGTTATCACCGCGTGTACAAAGCGTTCGGCGCCCTCCGTAATAACGTTACCACGTTCCGCGAGGAGAATCCCAATTTGATACACACAGGCCCGTAATAATCTCCCGCGGGGTCTAGTAAGCGAGATTGTCATGTCGGGATACCTTTTATCTCCCTATAAAACCACGCGAGAGCGCGCTCGCACACACCTTGCGGCCGCAAATACACGGCGGGGCATACGTAGGTAGGTGCTATCGCGAAGTTGGCGGTAAACGCGATTCCTTTTGTTCCCCGCGCGTTTACAAGGCTGCGCACACCTATATACCATTCGCCGTACGCGAGCGCGAGTAAACTGCGGCCGAGAAGGATCACTGATCTCGTCACGCCCCTTTCCATCGTACCCACCGTACCACGTCCCACCTTCCTCCGTCCTTTCCTTCGCTCACACCTTCCGCCTGTGTGTATACGCGCGCTAATTAATCAGGGAATGAATTATGGATTCATACGCTCGCCTAATTGGATCCGTTGCCCCGTGGAGGCGCGAAGCGCTCCGGTCCCAGAAAGCGTCCGCTCTTGCGATTCACCTTGGCTCGCGATTGAGAGAAAGAGAGAGAAAGAGGGAGAGAGAAAATGCCTCGTGATAATCAGCAGCAGAATGGCTCTGGCTGAATCATGTACCGCTATCGACGTATCGCTATCGAAACGAGTTTATCGATATACATATCGCGTACTGTCCGAAACCTCGCGTTGCGTAGCATCCGCCCCTTATGATGATTTCGTCGTTAGCACGTTATCGCCGTGATCGTCGAGAGTTTTGTTTGTCTCGCGGATAAAAGCGGCGAGAAGAAAATTTCGTCTCGGGGATTAGTAACGGGACGATTCTTTAATGTTGCCTCGCTGATTACAGAATTCGGTCACCGCCCCGGTACAAATTAATTCCGCCAAAGCGAAAGCTGCGAACCGCAAGGTGTGAAGCAAAGCGATCTAGATTCTTTGAGTGGCCCTCACGTTCGTTTGATCGTTACCAAGAATATCGGGCACGTATTAGCGAAGATAGAAGTCAGTCGCCACCCTTAATCCACTCATCTGTCGTTAAAATCACAACGATGCAGAAAATGTTAAGTTCCCGAATGTAACATTTTCGATAGGAATGTTGATAAGATTGACAGACTCACTTTGTCGCGGCTGGACGGTCATAGAAAAGTTAACAAGAGATGGCAGTCGGACGGGAGAAGACAGGGCGGTCCTGCAAGCTGTGGAAGATGAACGAATCGCTGCCACGTTCGCTATTTACTTTTCACGTGCGACGGGCAGCAAAAGCAACGACCATCTCGGCGCGTCTCTCGACGCCGCGCCGCACCGCGGAGAAGCCAGCTGGATGAGCTGGAACCGACCGAGCAGTTTTTCCCGGAGGAAGAGAGAAGCTGTCGCTTCGTCGTCGACGAGCGCGAGCGAGACGGGACTTTAAAATCGTAAATCATCGTCCTTACACGCCGCGCGGATGACGGCGCGTGTGGGGAAGCGAGAAAGTAAAGAGAAGCTCAGGGAAAAAAAGAGGAGAGATCGGGAGATAAATGGGTAAACAGGTAGACGGGTGGCGTGGAGATAGGAATGGAGGGGTCGGTCAGAGAGATATCCGCTGCTCGTTATGCGGCTGCCTTCGGATTCTAAATTTCGTGTATCCGGGACGATCTGTCGTCTTCTACCTGACATATTGACCCCGAACGAAATGTCCCGACGAATCTTTGGGACCTTCCACGATTATGCGAAACACTCTCGAGGCCACGCAAGATTAACCCGCGGTTCGATCTTTGATTACGCGCGTGAGATAACACGATGATTCGGATGAATATTTATCGCGGTAACCAAAAGATCTTTAACTATTTGTCGCCTCTGAATGATTCTTCGGTTCTGCGAACTTTTGATACGGGGTAATTTTTGCTTAATATAATTTTTCAAATTCTAGATTTTAAATATTTCAGAAATCTTACACATTCAGCGATAAATTATAGAGTCGGAATTTTGTTCTGATTAGCGACGACTTGAGGCAGCGATATTCTTTCAAGGTAACAAATATCTGAAATATACCGAGAATGCGCATTTGGCAGCGTGCCTCGTGAAAAGTAGATTCCGCAGTCAGCCCTTAATTAAGATCGCAGCAAAATCCGATTTATGGCAACAGTCCTTTATGAGTCCTCTTAACGCGTCGAGCGCAGATAAGCGACCGGCTTGGACCGAGTTTCCAAGTACCTTGCGAGCAGTCTCACGCCGCTTAATTACTCGTAAGAATTAAATGGCGTGTCGTAAGTCTCCGCGCGGGCTTAAGTGAAAATCCGAAGTCAAGGTAAAAGGAAAAACGGCAGCCGTATTATTCTCAAGGAAAATTCTATCAAAGACCGAGACTCGTGTTCGTGTTTCCGCGCTAAACGTGACTGTTTGTTTCCGAGCTTTAGTTGTTTGTTATACGAATATCGCCTTTAATGTTACGATGGACTGAAAAAAGCGCGGGGATCGCAGGCAACAAACTTCTTATAATTGGCTTCCTGCAAACGCTGCAACTCGGTGAAAATGTATCGAATTTGTTATTTGCGTTCTCCAGTGTTTTACGAGTTGTATATACAAGTTATACTTTTTGTGTTAACTTTAAATTTCGATTTCACTTTAACTACTATCCGTGAATGCAAATTTAACGCCTTCTACGTTATAGCTACAATTATAAATTATAAAATTTTATTAGTTTCGTTTTCGTATTATAATAAAAAAATACATCTTCAATCTGTCCTTGAATTGCTTTAATAATTACCTCTGCAAACATTTCATACATTCAATCTTTATACAGATTCTTTATATTATTACATTATATTTGTATTACGTATTTTATATGGTTATAATCTATGTTATCTTATCTTGCTGTGCTGATTATTTTTCGCGTCTTAGAAAGTTATGGCCCTGTAAGTGTGAATGCCAGTGCAAACGCGTGGGAAGCACTTTCTACGAGACAAATTGGCGACATTATCGTGACGGTTATCTGTGGAATCCATGAGCGTTACGATGAGAATCTGACCGTTGCGAGAATTTTACAAGCTCGATGAATTACGCGTTAGTTTCTGTACCGGAATTTGCAAGCCCATGAAACTCACAAAAATTTTCAACATTGTAATTAATACAAAATAAAATTATAATTAATTAAGAAATCAATCACAATAGAGTAAGTAAGTATAGTAAGAAATAATAATAATTGTCGAAGTATAAATCATACAACTATATGAAGTTGCGTGATGAGCGATCGAATGATAAAGCCAAGTTGATCGTGATAACACTAACGCAAATAACCACGAAGGTGAAATGTATTGAGTAAGCTGTTGCACGTATTACAGCTTCCTGGCAATCACGAATCCATAATTGAACCAGTCTATATCGTGTCTATCTTATTCGACTTTGCGTCAATATTGCGGGGAATCTACAGGAAGGTCAACAAAGTTAAGATACGGTTCGTTTGAGAGTGTTTGCGTTTGAGCCTGTTTGAATTTGAGAATCAATTTCCCAGTGGCTACGATTATTATTTCTACGGCTCCACGAATAAGACACTGTCCGAATTTGATGTTAAAAATTGTTTAGTCTCTCCAATCTATTTTTCATTAGTATTAAATGAAAAAAAAATTAAATAAACTGAAAGCAAAGCAAGTCAATTAATTGATAATTAAGCAATTAGAGAAATGTTACTTTGTTTAATTAAGATCTCGCATACACTTCTCGTTCGACTGTGGGAATTCTGAGTTAAATATTCAGTCAGCAATGGTACCAAGTTAATATAAAGCATCAAAAGTACTAATACACTAAAACATTAATATTCTTGCCATATCGTTATCAGTCACTTAGCGTTAAACGTGGTCATCCCTTTCCCTTGATTTGTTTAACATGAAACTCGAGGTAAACGTGAGAGATGAGAATCATCCAACGGGCTCGTTCAGCGATAAACGCGCGGCCGGAATGCAGACCGGAGAATGGCGAGAATTTCTTCGTTCGGGATTCGCAGCTGGCTCCCGCGCGGTCGACGCCAATGCAAATCGCTACCGATGCATCACGGAGCTGTCAACCGTTCGTTGGGTTCGCGATAAAGTTTCCCCGCTCGTCGTCCGCTTCAGCGGGCCCGAGGCCCGGGGAGAAACAGGTCGGGCACGACCGATACGCAACGCCTGCGTCCCTGTCTAACGTGCCTAACGTACAGAACAAATCCAGCGCGTTTACACGGATTATCTACAAGCCAACGAGATAAAGCGCATAACGCGCATGTCGACGCACGATAATATTTTCGAATGTTCTTCGCCAAATATTACTCCGAAGTAGAAAATTAGATTAAAATCTTAAAGCACACCCCTCCGAGGAATCTTTCAGAAAAATGTGACCACACACATAGAAGCGATTAGACTACAACTTATCTTATTGTACTTTGTAATACGCGAAACAGATTACAACTTATCTAATTATGATTCAGAAAAATGTGACCACACACGTAGAAGTGATTAGACTACAACTTATTTATTTATGATTCATAATACACGAAAAAGACGACAGAAATTATTTTATACATACTTCTAAATCTCAATTAACTTTACAAAATCGCAAACTTCAATAGATCGATCACATTAAAAATATTAAATTTTTCGTTGTACCAGCTTCAGGATAACTCCCTTTACACTGTCGAAAAAGTTCTTACATGTTGAGAGATTATTGCCGAGTTTATATGCCGCATTATTTAATATGTCTATGAGCTTGTACGCATTATGAATGCGATCTGCACATTTTTGGAAGTTCTCTCTGCATGAAGAATTCGCGCACCTGCGAACGCCATAGGACGGTATCGTTTAAAAACTACTTGCTCGAACGAGACGGGTAAGTACATCATTATTTTGCGTTTCCTTTAAGGAAACGGTAACTTTTTCGCGAGGACAAGACGTGGACGAAAGAAGCCGTCGTCGCGGCGGCGTTTCTTTGGACCAGCGCATACGTATGCACGAGCGCGAACGCGACCGGAATTATTTGCACATTGCGTATATCTCGCGTATATATCAAGAAATCTTACTTCGGCCGATCGCAAACTCGCCCGGCGAGGATTAATTAATCGCGGATAAAACGAAGCGCGCCGTCGAGAGCAGGCGCGCGTTGACCAATAGGGAGCACGGCGAAGTAGCTTCCTATATCGCCGCTTCTTGTCCCGCGACTTCCACGAGGAAACTAATTAAGACTCGATTACGTTGTGCATTTGCTCCCACGGAGGGCGTGTCGTCGATGAACACGGTGCGCGCTGTTTGTTACGTAAATATGGTCTAGTTGAGCACAAACTTGAAATTTGGCGGAACTTTTCCCTAACAAGAGGAGTATTTAACTAAATAATGAATAAAGAAAGTTATTATGAAAAAACCTGTACGGGAAACATTCACTCGTCTACAGAAAATTTATAATCGTATTTCTAAAACTACGAGTCAGAGTCTTCGTAATTTGATAAAGACGTGAATATTTCATTGCGTCCATCCATTTTTTTTCCTGACGGGAGAAACATAATTTATAAGGAGATGTTCCGGGAAAACGTACGCCTGATTAAACTTTCGGCAATAAAGAAAAAAGAAACCGCACGAGACGACAAGAAATCTTATGGCGCAACCACGACGACGTTCCACGTCGTCGGCACTCGGTCGATAGTCACACCACCATCAGCGTAACCACCACCTCTACCGCTGGCATTACCACCACCGACGAGCCACCCACCCATCGTAGGGTTCACCCTTGAAAGAGCTTTCCAAGGGTGGTGTTGCTATCGACCCAACCTTGCCTCCCGCGAGAGCTGTATGCTAAATTTTCAGAATCAATGTAACCAGCCTCGAACACGGTAGTAATCTAAACTATGATTATTTTTTCGAAAAATACATCGTTCATTTGCTGCAACAATGACATAATTAAAAAATCACCCTTTTTTAGTTATTCGTACAGGGAAAAAGGTTGTTACACGTACTATTTACAGTTTGCAGTTAAATCGACAATGCTTACAGTAGTTCTCCGGTCCTTGTACTAGAGAAAATCTATAGAAAATCGATTTTCTCTAGTAGTCTAGTACAAGGACCGGAGAACTACCTTAAGCTTCACGAACTCACCCGAGGGAGCAGTTGTGTCGCTATTTTTGCTATATCATTTTTGTTAGTGAATTATATGCGTTGCAATACTGTTTTATCTCAGTCAATTTCAGTTGTCATTTTGTCGTTGTAGTGAAAACATCGTAAAAGTTTAAAAAAAAGTGACTTGCCAATACAGTATTTTAAAATTCTCATAGAAAGTAATGACAATTCAAAACTTTAAATCGTGTTTCCTGAAAAATGAACAATTTTTGAGTTATGTCATTGTTGCGGCAAATGAGCGACATGTATTCCACTCTCGATGACGTTGTAAAAGCTTTTCGATATCTCATAATAAACGGTTATGAAATGATCACGCCGAGAGAATGCTACATCATACGTGTAAGTAAAATTTGCTATTCTACGATAAACATGAACGTACCCGAATTTTGCATGAATTTCTGTACGTGTAGAGCCATGTACATATTTATGCGTGAAACAGGATATAATTGAATAGAACAAAAATTCATTTTACATCCGTACAAACGATATTCATAAAAAATTTATAACTTAAAGATTGAATTATAGATCACGTCACACACAGATGTAGTTGATTTAATTTGCATTCTTTTGATCGCCTATTATCGTTAAACTTATATTTTTACGTATGTTTAATTATGCGCATTTGATCGTCCATTTCCTTTCTTTACTAATAAAAAAAAAGTTCTTCATTTTAATTTACAACGACGCGTCGTTAAAGTGTTTTTTAAAGCTGCAATTTCTAAAATTAACTCGAGGTGATCACACGAACATTCTATTACTATGTATTACACGTTTTAAAACACAGGTTGCAGAAGAAAAGCGAACAAAATCTCGCGCGACAAAATCGTATCTGCCCATGCATTACGCGTCCCGACGAAACAACAAAGTTATGATTTCATAGCACGCGATCAAACTTCCCCATTATCCTTTTTCTGTTGTTCCTATCATGTGATCCGTAAACAATCACATGGAACAGTCCACAACGTACAAAAAAAGATTTTTTTTGAAATAACGTACAATATTACAATAATTAATTATTTTGTACGTTATATATAAAATAGAAAGAAAATATTTTTATCCTCCGGGATATGCAAATTGATTAAGATTATCTTAATAATGTGTTGTTATAAATGTGTTGTTTGTTTGTATTTTATTTCTAACTGATCGCAAAGCCAGACAAACGTATAATAGCAGCACATTCATGCTTTATTCCATCTCTTATGTATGTATACCGGTACGGTTGGTTGCTATTGTGCATTGGTAATATTGTATATTTTATTCCTTTCCTATATTCTATTTATATACCTCCCGATTCTTGCTCTTTCGCGTCTGCATGCTGTTTCTCGTTCCTCTCAGTAAATCAGGCAGCCTGCGGCGTGAGAGACGACACTTTGTTCCTTTATTCGCGTAGTATGCGCGCGTCGCTTCGCAGAGAGACCCGCAGATTCACGAACGAAGAATCACAATCGGGGATCTCGCGGCGATCCACGGGGGTCTTCTGACCTCCCGAGAAGGGGACCTTCGCGTTTCGATGCAGATTCCTGCGGTAGCCCCGCGGAGAGGGGGAGGTAGAAACCGACTGACACAGACGAAACGAGGGAAACCGAAAAGACGACGGAGGCACTAACTGATTCCCTTCTTTCGTTTCCACGGGTGTTAATTCGCACGACGAATGAGAGGCCGGGATTCTTCCTCGATTTTTTTTCTTCGGGGACGCACGGTTGTTACGTAGATACATTCGCGATTCTGCAAAAATGTGCGACTCACACGCGCATTAGCGAAACGCACGCGCGAATTACGCGCTGTTGCTCAATTAGGATGAGAAGCGGTGGTCTTTCTCCCGCGTGGGCTCTCGTTTCGCGGCGTAGGAAATGCGGAGGTGGTTGTCCCGCGGATATCGCGACAGCGAGGGCGGGCGCCATGGGGCTGGTTGAAACCTACACGAGTTACCGTTAAAACCTGGATTATCTTAATTTATATGTAAGCCTTTTGTGCTCGTAAATGCTCACGTATTCAGCGCCACAGATTCCTCTTTAATAAAGTTATATGTTGAGCAACAATGCGAGTAACCAAGAATTTATATCTGCGCGTGTGTGAAACGCTGAATTAATTTAGTAATAAATACGTGTTTGCGTGGTATTTTTTAATTAATTGCGCGTTGTTTGATTTGCGTTGTTAAATTCGATACCATTTATTAAAATCAAACATAAGCAAACTAATTTTAATTTCTCCATGTGTGTACTATATTTACGCCGACCGGATGTGAAAGAAGTTAACGATTGCATCAGCGCGTGTTTGCATTCACGATTTGGTGAATCCGGTCGATGAAAATCCGCCTGAACTTTTTCTGCGTGTTATGGCCAGTAATGTAATGTGGAGACTGGTAGGTATGACGAATCGCTAACTAGCAGGTTAGCTCTATGAAACTGTAGTTGGTGGTGCATGCAACCGATTTGTACTGGCAAACGAAGAGACTCATGCGCGGTTCCCTCCGACATTGTCTCGCTCCACGCTGGCGCTTTGTAAGGTAAACAAAGCCTGCGGGCTGCCCCGAATCGGCGATAAATCCTTCCTAATGGCGCTTTCTTCCGGTCAGCGCGACAAGGCGTGCGAGATCATGTTTCATCGGGCGCGCCGAAAAAAGACACGAGATGATTCTCTCCGTCCGTCTCC
Source organism: Temnothorax curvispinosus (assembly GCF_003070985.1). NCBI lineage: Eukaryota > Metazoa > Arthropoda > Insecta > Hymenoptera > Formicidae > Temnothorax > Temnothorax curvispinosus. The sequence goes on along the minus strand of NW_020212150.1, from coordinate 59,538 downwards.
CCCGGGTTTCCCTCGGTTTAAATGGAATGAAGAATCGCGGAGCGGCAACAATCCGGCCACACTAACGATAACGCGGACCGGTTTAACGACGACGTAATTGTTATGTGAAAACCGCGTTTAGAGCGCGAGATTAACGGCGGTGAAGAAACGCGCCGTCGCGTCGATGCGTGTGGCTCGTTTTCGCGCAACGATTATCGGAAAATAGTACATCTAATATAAAACCGGTTTCGTATCACCGGAAACTTATTATTAAAATCATGTCTTCAGTGGTCTCGGATATCGCGGTACTCATTAAACATATAGTTTGTCATTTTTCCTAATTGCTGCCAATAATCTCGTCTATATTTTTCAATACTTTGTCATTATTTTTTTAACAATTTTGAAATCTTGGACGTGTTACTGTAGATGGAGATCTTGTCCTGAGAATTCTAGGGAAACAAAGAGCGGATATAATATACATATAGATAGTCTGATTTAATGATAAGCATAATAAAATGCGAGATAGATCTTTACATCTGTCCATCCTGTCTATTCATCAACTAAATTAGAATAAGCATATTATAATACAAAGTTGAATAAACTTATCACACTTATAAAACAAGTTATAAAGAGAGAAATATGTACAAAAGTTATAGTTATAAATAAAGATAAAAATTGTAAACTAATGCAATGATAAAAAAGAAGAGAGACAAAAAATTCTCATTATCCTATTATAACTGTACATAGAGTGACTGCAGCATTTTATACCACAACGAGCAGTTTAGCGTGAAGATTCGATCCTCCACCGTAACCCGTAGTTAGTGAATAAGTAATGTTATAGCGCGAGGATGCACCCGCACGCGCGAGTGAACGCATGCACGCACGCACATACACGCGTAACACGGTTTCACCTGCCCCGACGCGAGGAGGAACACAAGACAAAGGGAGGGTGTCGCTTTCGCTCCTTCTCTCGTTTCTCCGTTTATACCGTGACGAACAGCCGCAAAAGCGTGGATGGGGGACAGGGGGCGACAGGCGGCTCGGAAGTGGGCTCGGCGCGCGCAAATTTCTCTCGTAAAATGCTTCACCCGCGAGGGAAACAGCAGCAGCAACAGCAGCGCGGTAACTGCGGAAGAGGGAACGGGGCGAAAAAATCCGGTGGAGCGGGACTATGCTCGTTGAGCTTTTCCGCGAAACAACAGAACGGAAACACCGTGGCGGACGCGCGTAATGCGCGAAAATAATTACGTTTAACCTCTGCACGCCGTGCGCGCATCGTCGACGGAAAAATCCGCGTCCGTTACGCGAACGTTAACGACGCCGTGAAAAATGTTGGGAAAGAAAGCACAGGAGAAATTGTTCCCGAATCACGTGTCGTTGGATGTGCCTCGTCGATTCTATTTGACGATGTCGCTTGTTCCTCGAATGTACTTTATCGATCTTATCCGAAGATGTTACCAGAAATCTCGCGATGAGAAAATATCGTGAAAGAACGGGATTAAAAGAGTGTTAACAGATTGTTGGAACGTACGGCTGACGAATCGTCTCAAATATTGGATTTGGCAGACGCGATGATATCTTCGCTATCGCTACTCCGCGCTCTTATCAACAAATCCATATTATCGTCGAGTCTCTATCTCTAGCACGCGAATTTCAGATGTGTTTATGTAAGAAGTATATTATATTCTCTCCTTCTCTTGTCTATATGGACTTTTTTGTATTAAATCTGTACTAAAGCTTTTTCATATAAATGCCAACATGAATCATACTTACCGCAAATACAAATATAAATGCAAATGCGTGAGTTACCGCCTAGTGATCGAGAATAACGCGACTAGAATGACGAAACGATAAAGTCACTATAAAAGGCACGCATGCTGCGTGCATTACCATGACACATTATAGACACACAGTATCGTTTTGTGGAGTCTTTCATTGCTAATTTTTCCAATAATTAAATCTCTTTGACAGGAGCTTTTCATTGAGCAGGGATCGAGGCAGGGATATTCATCAGATTAACATAGAAGTTGAATTGTTAAAATGTTATCAAATAACATAGCTTTATGTTTTTGTGTACCTACTAATTTCCATTTTCAGAATAAATAAATTAATATTAAGAGTAATCGTAACGTATTTTAACGAACCACTTCAATAAATTACTAAATCGGAATTGAAGAAATATGACGTTCTATCATTCGTAAAGGAAAAACGAGCCAAGTTTTGCCGTAAATAATAATGTTTTTCGAGAACGCAAAAATACGACAATGGCGCTATTTTCCTAATGCTTCTCATCCCAGATTGCTATACCGCGATATAACACAGAGAGCCACAAACTTTTGTCGAGTATTCGAACAAAAAAAGAAAACAAGGAGTATGCGGCCGATGGCGCAGAAGCGTTCTCCGCGCACCTCTCTCAATCTCTCTCTTTCTCTTTCTCTGTCTTTCACCCCCTCCCCCCTCTCTCTCTCTTTTTCTGCGGCCTCTGTAAACATTTCCTTTCTTTCATTAAGCCCCCTTCTTTTCACGACTTCGGATCGTCTTCACCATTCACGGATTTTTTTAGGCGCGGGGCCTGACTCTCGAGCGCGTCAAAAAGCCACTGGAGCCTCCGCGAATCCATTTGCAAAACGGATGGACGTCCTCCAACCTCCAACATCGCGGGGGCCGCGTCGAGTGTGCCAGAGTACACTTTTGACAAAGCGGACAAAGCGAGGCGGGCGAAATGTATTCTCGCCCGCCACCACGTTGAGAGATCCGCGCGCGTCTCTCGCGAAACGTACGTTACCATACGTTTCGATCGATTAACGCCGTTGGAAACTATAAACCGAGGGCGAGGTTAACGTAACGATTGAAGGCGAAAACGTGTCAGTCCTTCAACATACGAATACTTTACTGAAAATGAAATTATGTAAAATAAAAGGTGAAATCAAAGGAAATCTCTAAACAAATTAAAAATAAACCGAGATAAATCTTTACTTAATAATCAAGTAAAAGACATTTAATTATCTAGTTCAAGGCATAGAAACAATTTGGCGATAAAGGAAACAAACGCAAGAACTGTAACGGCGTATCTCCGATCTCGTTAATGATTTATGATCTCTTCCAGCGGGAGTGCTAGTCTATAAAATCGCTCTATGCGGCTTAACGCGTTGTCGCCCTAAGCCGACCAACCCCCCTCGACGAAGTGGCCATAAAGTAATCGCGGTACCCCGAGAAGCAAATTGTATCGTTTTTCGATGTCAAACGCTCGGCATGCTTAACCCGATTTCATCGTTTATCCAAAACTGGCGCGCGTTCGCGATATAATTCACCTTCTCGCCAGCACTCGGAACGAGTCAATTATAGTGCGTTCTAATTACGCTGGCTACGTGGCAGCCTCGCCCAAAAGAGTAATAAAAGGACCCAAACGGGCGCTAAAATATCCAAAAGGATCGTAAGGAGAGAGGATTGCCCGCTCGTAGACGTCTTCCACCTGCGCGGGACGATATATCACCACAAACGAGAGAACCCGGCCCTTTTTATTGCCTCGCCATTGCAGGCGACGATCGCGGCGCACGAACAAAACGAGTCCGCCGGTAATTATTACTGTCCATAAGTGTCGCTGTGCTCGCGAGGCTTTCAATCTTATCCTTAACGGAAGCTGCTTTATATCTCTCTCGTGTTAGCCTTTAATGTAGATAAACGTAAAATGTCGCAGTATTATATTGCGCAATATTATATTTTTTTCTCCATGGTTTGCATAGAGCAAATAAAAATCTACCGATAATTTCGAGCTAGTGAAACTTCAAGTTTTATTTATTCTCTGAAACTATGTAGCATGAACTGCTGTTCGCTGATGTTACATTGTTTAAGATTTTTTGTCTGCGCGGGTAATACCCCCGCAGGGATTTAAATCCGCGCCATTCGGAGTACAAATTCCGAAATTGCACGACTTCGTTCGAAGATTAAACTTGCGACTTCTCGCGTAACAAAACAGTTGAGAGTCATGCGAGTTCGGGAAACGATAAGATAACATCGCTTCAACAACGATCGGGGCGATTATCCTAAACGCGGCCAAGAATATTCGAGGATTTTCAGTTATGGCGATGTGGAATTCTGTCGAGGATTTTGCGGAAACTTCATCGAGAGTTTTATGACAGTATATAAGCAACGATACTGCGAGATATAGTCGGAATATCGATACTTCTGCTTCAATATTCCGATACTTTAGAAATGTTCTGATATTTTGAAAGTATAATCTATCAATATCAATAGAGAGAGAGAGGGGGGGAGAAAGGGAAAGAAAAAGGGAATCTTAATATCAAATATATGCTACGATGCACGATACGAGTGAACAACAATTTGCTTTCTTTCAAGCGAGATATAAATTATTAATATCCCAAATAGCAGTCTCTTCAAGTATCTTTGAATCTACTTTTATTATTACAATGTTCTTCATCTCAGAATTTTCTCTCTAAAGAAGCTTAAATTAAGAAGCTATCAAAATAATAATAGGTAGTTGTTTTTAAAAAGCTATTCTGATAAGTGTCAGTATTAGAAGATATTGATATTTATCTCATGCGCATATACACAATACGTTCTTTCGATATTCATATCGGTCTCGATCTCTATCTTGATATACACGAGGCGAGGATAACGAAATTTAACAACATCGCTACCCGGCTAGCCGGTGGGAGATTTGCGATGCAAATATGTACGATATGTCCGCGGCGAACGTAATTAGGCGTTACGACGCAGTTGCAAGCCTGGCGGCTTCTTTTCGGCTCCCTACGACGAACTTTACAAAGCAACACCGGCATCGTCCTTATCGTCGGTTGTAAATATCCGATTCATCCGCTGGGAAAATTAAGGCGCGATAAAGCTTCAGCGCTATCGCGCGCCGAATCCCGAACTGCTGCGGAGCGAATGCGAACGCGAATGCCTAATCGCGAGCGCGAAAAATACGCGCGGGGCTGCGCGCTCGTAAATAGCCTGCGTGCGTGCGTGCGGCGCAAATTTAACGAGAGTGCGCCGGTATACAACGCCGGAAGCTACGCGCGATAGTCGTAAAAAAGCCCGACAGATAAACGTCGGATGCAGTTTCGCGCCGTTTCTTTTTCTCTCCGCGGCCCGGGGATCGCGTCCCGCGGGGCGTGGGCGTGTGCCCCCGAGATCAAACAAGCGCTCTGTCATTCGCGCGAGTCGACTTTTTCTCTTCGTGATTCACGTCCAGCGCATCCAGCGTCCAGCTCTCGTCGGAATTCGATTGTGCGGACACGCCCCGGGCGGCGGACGCGATCGTCGCCGCTTTCTCGCGAACGCGAGCCGTAACCAAGGACGCTCGCGCGCGACTTCGCGTATTGTCGTAACGGCATTTATGGTAATGCGTTACGCGCAATCCTATGCGGGCACGGCATCTCGTTCGTATATGTGTATTGTGACACAGCAATGACACAAGGTAAGGACACTTGTAGCCTCCTTTCAGAAATTCAGTAGAAACATACACGGTTGTTTCCCATTAATAAGGCAATGTATTTCCCTAAATTAGCATGCGTCTCTCGAAGAAGAGAAATAGCATCTTGAAGTTGGTGAGTTTTGAAAAGAAAACTGACGATTAACATGTTGACCGCCACAGTCAGTCCGTAACCGATACCTGACTTTTCAATGGCATCCTGGTGGACCGGCACCACTAGTGAGCGGTGCTGTTGAAATTTTTTGAAGCGTTTGTCAGAAATAAATGTCATCTGATATAAAATGTTGAATAATGAATGCGGAATATATATAGATAATAGAGTAAAAAATGCGCTATATTCACAATTAATAATATCTGCTTTTAATCATATTACACATATGCTTTTAATTAATTATACAATATATAACATTGGCGGATTCTATATAGGGAGGAGGGAATTTGAAATTAAATCCCTCCCCTTCCAAGTAAGAAAAATTAGTTTTGCTGGATTTGTTTTAAAAATCAAGGAAAAAATGCATTAAGTATTAAAGCAGGAGTCTCACAACATCCTCGTTGTTGATCCTGGAGTAAAAGCTAGGCACGATAGTAAGAAAAATATCAAACCGAACAATTTTGCCGAACTCCCCCTATTATCAACGTTAGGATCTGCTAGCGTATGCTAACGACAATGAAAATTTTATTGTGACAAGATATACAAAACTCACCAGGCTGACAATGCGTTAAAAGATTCTTCTCAGCTTTTTAAAATTCAAGAATTATATTTCGAAAGTTTGTAGCAAACTGATGAAATCGCATGATAATACACGATAATTCATACACTGTTAAATTCATACTCATCGTCAAATTATACTCATCACAATTTGAGTCATTTTTAAATCATTCCTATAGGTCGTCAATCGCTTCTACTCAACATGTCCGTTAATTTAATTAAAACAATGTTAATTTAACTAAACCAATGGAGTTAAAGTAATACTATTTTTAAAATAATAAATTTCGATACACATGATAGATAAAAATAACACAATGTTATGTATGTACCTCAAGGTGTTGGTTTAAATTTCATCATTTAATATTTTACAGCGTGTTTATATATTATGTATCACATTTAATTGTGAAATACGCTGATATCTAGGTTCTCTTTAATGCATCGCGTTTCCTGCACGTGATATATTATCGCGTGTGCCACGCACTGTATGCGTTTTGCTAATACGAACTTCTATGTGGACTCCGAGGCGCAGAAAGCGCAGCAGATTCGTACAATCAGCCGGGATATTAAGCAAATAAGCATCCGCCATCCCGCGGGATAACAATGATTGCACTGTATTAAGCACTCCCGGTGTGTACATATCCGATAAATCATAACGCGTCTAGCCGCGAATCGTCGCGCATCCTGTCTGCGAATTTATTCTAACTCGTGAGCGTGTTGAGAAATTTTAGCTTTGAAATATCCGCTCCGTGTGATTACCAGTTAAACCTCAGCTTTGTCCTTTTTTCGAAGAACTTCCTGAACTGGTGCACTCTATGTATAATAACTTAGAGTGAGACAAACACATTTTGTTCTACTTTAACTTATTCACTTATTGTGCATCAGTGTTCACCAGTTCAGGAAGTTCTTCCGAAAAAGAACAGATGACATATCACGAAAGAGACTCGGAAAGGGAGCATCAGGACGTTTGTATTTTTGTCAAGGATTATCCAGTTTTACTTTTCCTTTATAAGAGGGCCCTGTACTTTCTCAAAACGGTCCAGCTGACTCTCGACACAGCCACTTTATTGCAATCTGTCTAACTCCTCCGTTGGCTGCCGATAGCCAAGCGCGCGAAACATTCGTCGATCATCAATTTTTCACGTCACGTTCGAAATAGCGGCGAGAGAATCGCTCAATTTTTCACAATTTATCTGTCGAGTGAAGGTTATCGAACTCGGGCCGCGCCGCGGTTCCGTTTCGCGAAGGGAGCTGGGAGAGAGAGAGAGCTTATATTTAATGGGACAGAGATCCTTCTACGCACGGCTTTCAACTGTGACGACTTTCCGCCGGTGCGGCGTGGATTTGCATAGGGACACACAGCGGTGGCGGCGCGGCGTCAGCGGTAGAGAGCAGAGAGCAGCAGAGAGCCGCAATCAAGATCCGTCCGAGCCGAATCCGGAGAAACGACGCGTCGCGTCTCTCTTTTTCTCTTTTTCTCTCTCTCTCTCTCGCTCCCTCGGATCCCTGGTGCCTCCGCTTTTGCGCGAGGAGCAGCGTGCGGGCAACGTGGAGGCGACGAGGACGGGACAGAAGGCCGGAATATATGCTACGCGCTCGTTGAATGCTCGTTTGCAGCATTCGCCGAGGGACCCGAGGGCCGAGTGAAGAGAAACGGAAAAGAGTCAAGGGGGGAGGAGAAAGTCTCGTCCGAGCGGGACGGACCCGGGAGGAAGAAAGAGGAGGATGCGAAAGGGTTCGGCGGGCCGCGCCGGTGAGGCTGGTCAATGAGAGACCGCGGCAGCGGCGGCGGCGACTATCGAGCAACCCTTCTCGAAAACAAAGCCGGATTCTCACCTTGATTTATCGCGGTACTCCCGCTGTGCTGCTCCGCTCCGCTCCGCTTCTAACCGAATGCCAGTCGCAGCCGCCGCGCCTGGTAGCCGCTCTCGCGCCCCGGCGAGAATTAATCCATTGTCTCCCTCGTGCGTCCTGATAAAAACGCACCGGCCGGCGCGCACGATTCTAATATACACGCCGGGGTCCCGGGGTATATACGATGATAAACCCAGTTCGACGTCGACAGTCACTTGCCACGGCTGCCCGTGAACAGAGGCGCGCGCGATACGCGAACGATCGACAAACACTAAATCAGAATCGTAAACATCAGGCGGCGGTTAGTTACGTCCGCGTGCGCGCGCGCGCACATGGGGAACGTGGCGCGATGCGCGATGCGCGACGGGCGCGCTGGTATGCGTACTCCGAATCGCGGCTTTACGCACAGGCAGGGCACAACGGACGGTTTCTCCAAATATTTTGTTACACACGCTGGAGCAGGCGGCGGCAGCGCGCGCGCGCTCGCTCGCTCGCTCCACGGAATGACCGAGAGCGCGACGGGAGAAAGAGGAACGCGCGACCGGAGGAAACGTGGCGCGCGCGATCCTACCACGACGACGGACACGGACTCACTGACTCCGAGCAGTCCGAGCCCCGAGCTCCGACGAGGCGACCGCGACGCGAACCCGAGCGAGGAGACACGAACGTCACGAACGCGAGAGAGACTACGGACTACGGAGTCGACGACGAAGGCGGAGCGATTGCTGCCGGCCGCGGCGGGAAGGAGAGAGAGAGAGAGAAAGAAAGAACGAGCGGCGGCTGGAGCTCTCGGGCGTTTCCGCCGGTTCTCGGCCGCGGCTACCGGCCCCTCGGTTTCCCCCTACCAGCGGCTTTCTGCTGGTACGGTATATGCTAGCAAACCGTGCAGCGTTATGTATCTCTCTCGTCCCTCGGACGCTGCTTGCCGCTGCTGCAGCCACGACTCGACTCTGTTTAACTATGCACGCGCGCGCGCGTGTGTGTGGATACGTGCATACTCGTGAGGAGTCGCGCACCTCCGGCGTGTGGTGCACGCTGCACAGTGCACACCTGTGTGCCACGCACACACATACACACGAGCGCGTGCACACGATGCGGAACGCGCGATGCATCCATCCCCCTCCGGTGTATCGCCGGGGCCACACACCACACGCGCGCGCGATGATGTCACACACACGGCTCTGGCTGGACGCCGTGTGGCGTGGATAACGAGAGACGGTCGGCAGGATCCCTCTTCCCTTCCCTCTTGCCTTCTCTCTCTCTCTCTCTTTCTCTCTCTGCCTCCCTTTCTGCTCCGGGTCTTCGGGATTCACGACCATTTATTATCGGTCCACGATTCTCTTCTTTCTTCTCTCCCTCTCCCTCTCTCTCTTTCTCTCGTTTTCCTTCCAAGCTGAGCGACTTACTGCTTTCTTTTTGGGCTGGTTACGAGCGGCGAGACGCGGTCATCTCCTCGGCTCGTAGGTGGATTCGCTCTCGCGCGGTATTAACGACGTCTCGCGTAGGTACGGTCACGACCGGTTCCGAGGAAGAGCCTCTACCTACCTCCTCGTATCGAGATCGGGGCTCGAGGACACGAGGCGGGCGAGTTCGACGATCCCGGGCCCGGGTCCGTCCGCGTGCGCGGGTCGACGCGATAAACTTTCCAATTCGCGTGTCCGCTTGTTGGCGAATGATACCCGCGAACGGATTCGTCGCCGTATGGACGGCGGACTTCGCCAATAAAGGCATGATTAAAACGGCCGACTGTACCGAGAGAGGCGAATTAATAAGTAACACCATCGTCGTCGTCGTCGTCGTCCAGAACACCTGCGAGATATGAAGCCGCTTAAACGCCGCGACAAGCTTTTTGTCGCGGGATTCCGGCTAAAAATACCGTCGGCCTTCGTTTTTTCTGCCTGACTGCTCACCATTCCGTTCGTTATCGCGTCCAAGAGTGACGCCGATGTAAAATGGAGCCGTCCAGCATCATTGCGCGGAAAGAAAAAGAGAAAGGGGGGAAGGGAGAGAGAGAGAGAGAGAGAGAGAGAGAGAGAGAGAGAGAGGGAGAGAGAGAGAGAATATCGCATAACTGTCTGCCACCGAATTTTATGCGCTTTAGCGAACGTCACGTTGTTGCGCCCACGGTATGGACGTTCATGGCAGACACGCGTGCGAAAAATTAGGCGTGCGAGAGGTGTCGTTTATGTGTGTCAAAAGAGAAAAAAAAGGCCTGGGAACTGGCATGTTTATTACGGCCGTAAACTCGTACGCAATATGCGAGAAGCCGAATATTATATTGCACGCCGGATCTTCTGTAACTCCGAATTTTGTAATGTATGTGTTCCGAGGTTTTTATTTTTATGTGAGGTAGCCACAATGTGGATGATGGTATGATAAGACAAGAGTACCCAATTATAAAGATGGACAAAACTTTATATGCTGCTTTATTTTGAGTGTACCCCTGTTCAATATTAAGGGACGAAATTTAAACCAATATCTCGAGTTAAATAACATTTTGTTATTTTTAACTATCATGTGTACCGAAATCTATTATTTTAATACAAAACAGTATTATTTTAACTCCATTGGTTTAGTTAAATTAACATTCTTTTATTTACATTAACGTCATATGTTGAGTTGGAGCAGTAGCGACCTAAATGACTAAAATTGAGTATAATTAGACTCTACAAATTTAACAGGGTGGCTTTGATTTTAGTCGAAACTTAATTCAGAAGGAATATAATGTAGAAAAAGTAATTGAACCAGAGTTATGGACAGAGTCAAACCGTTTCCTACATAAAAATCGGTTCCAAACACGTCGAAGAAACTAAGCTGCGCATATTGGCGATAGCATATCTTGCATATGCCAATAGCAATAGTCTCTCATGGATTCATTCATGCTAAACATTCGTTCCGACGCTCTCAATGTCAAACGAATTCCATATCGTATCGCGATCCGACGTCAATCCCTCGGAAACCTTTCTTCGCTCGCGCACAAACGTCACCATGAATATGCTTCTCGCTCTCGCAAGTACGTAATAGGTTTTTCCGTACCGATGTCGTCGGTTTTTCCTTTCGGGTGACAGTAATATCCTCGTAGTGGCCGATAGTCGCGACGGACTGCGAGGGAACACAGGGCCTTCAGGGCCACGGGGCTTTTCCCCGTTGCATTGGGTAGATGAGAAAATGACAGGGGGGAAGGTTTTGGCGATTTCGCCGTCGGCGTCCGCGCGTCTGCATCTCGACGTCTCGCAAAGGAACAGCGACGACGATCGGTTCGGGACAGGTTCCGATTACCATTTCGCGAGGCCTCAGACGCAGAGAGTCTAGACGCTACTCTCGGCCGGACCGGGCGGCGAATGTAATTCCCCGTACGAGCCAGGTGGTCCGTTGCAATCTCTCGGCCGGTAATCGGATCGAAAGGGTAAGAATGAGGGAGGGGAAATGGCTCGACGGGAGTTTAAAGGTCAAAAGAGGAATGGCGATTCGAAGCTGCGCGAATTCCTCTTCGCGAGTTTGCGGTCGCAGCAGCTTAGATCTAATTTCACAACGGGTTGCATTTTTAGTGTATGATCGTCCGCAAGGTGCAACGAATGGCGTAAGATGCGACGGATTTATTTCTAATGTAGCCGCGATGATTTAACGTATATGGTTAAAAATCTCTTTAAGTCACAAGTCGCGTTGTGAGAGAACCGCTGCGACCTAATATATAATAGACTGTTTTGCTGACGTGATTTATCAGAACGCGCTTATTTGCGAGAGTGATTTACAGAGCGCGGTGGTAATTTCTTTAACAATAAGATGATAAGCAGAGTCGCGTAGTCCAAACGATAACATTTATGCGAATCTATTTATTCTTTCAATTTATTGCCTTCATATATCTGTCATATTTTAATCTTTCCATTGTTATAAGGAAAATTATAAATAGAGTAAAACAGCGTATTGCCATCATATTTCATCTTTGTTAAATATATTCCCCTCAATAACAAAACGTACTCTAGGTAAAGTAATTTTTTCATAAATTTTTCCCTTTCATAATACAAGAGATACTCGATATTGCTACCTCGAAAAGTTTGATAAAGAAAGTATCGATACTGCCGTTTCCACTAAATCTGAGCGAATGTTTCCTAGACGTTTCCTAGGTAGAGACAGTGTTGTATGTACAATGTTTGACAAGACGAAGTTTTCCGGAGGAGTGCGGATAGTCAATACCGTCGAGACGCATAGAGACGAGGGAGACATATAGAGACGCGGAAACGGTTCCCGACACATATTGAAGTCTACGTTGAGATATTCGCCCCCTGTGGATTTTCGGCTACGTTATATACCGCGTTCCGTGCCCGCACCCGCGCCCGCGCTCATTGTTGGGTCACGGTTGACAGTTACGCTCGGCGTCCACCAGCCCAGCCGGCAAAGCCAAAACAGGGGGATTCTCGAGGGAGGTCTCGTCGGGTCTTTCGCAAAGGAACTCCGTTCACCCCCCCGAACTTCGAGCGATGTCGCTTTAGAAAGGCATCCCCCGCCCGCTCGAAAAGCAATTTATCTTGAGAAACCGGAGCGAACGTTAAATGGATTTCCCTTTCAGAGGTATTACGCGTTTTTATTCAACGTAAAATTAGCTTATAGATGCGGGGCGCGGCTTTCGCACCCGGTTCACTCTCGAGTGAATCGTCTCCGAGGCTCTCTTTCTTTGAGATGGGAAGGGAGCACGAATCACCCGAATTTCCCTCCACGACCGACCCAAGTATTGTCTCATGTTGCGCGAGTCGACACGCGATGCATGCTGCGCTGCGTTTACTGCGTTTATCGTGTGAATCGTTCGAGGCCGAACTCCGGAGCACATAATGACGAAGGGGGCGTGAATAAATTACTTAGGAGCTTGTTTAAAAATCTCACGATGTAAACAATCGTCGGTTTTGTCGGAAGATAGCAAGGGGGTAGATTACGACTTCCTGTCACCTATCATCACATGTGGTATGCGCTAACATAATGCGTCGCGCTTACCGGTAGGGTCGGGTGGTCAGGGCCCGTAGATAACGCCCCGTTGTATCAACGCGAACACTGCACCCAATTCCAGGTGCACTCCCGCGCTTTCGAGGTTCTCATAATAATGCGTCACGCTTTGACCGTATGATTTAGTCTCGGCTCATCCGAGTCTTGTAAACATGTCCAAGAGAAATTGATTATACACCGCTTAAGTGAATCTCGCGAGTAATTTCTGAGAAGACATTTCCTACAGTCATTTCGATTTTTATAATTTTTCGTGCAGCTATTTATAAATATCGGTGTAAGAAGATCGTAGAGCCATTTTCTACGCTATAGCATGTCAATCAAAATGCATATAAGCAAATACGCGTCCACTATAAAATATAGTCCTGTTAAATCTACGTTCCCCGTTTTGAGTGGAGAGAATAAAATTAATATAAATTAAGCGCTTCCCCCTCCCCCTCAAACAAGAGACGAGACTCCCTCATTGAGGAACCCTCATCATATGTATGTTAGGTAGAGACGTTTCTTTTTTTGAGTGCCATCGCTCACAGATTAATATTAGGGAGTCAAGTGACGTTTCGTTCCTTGCCTGCAGGTCGGCCGCGTTGGAAATGGAAGGACGATGAAGGATACTACCCGAGCGATATACTACACGAGCACTCCGGGGGTCTGTAGGCCGTTTTCAAGACGCAAGTCTCTCACATAGTCCTTCACTCGAAGATGTAGCCACGACTTTTTCGGCTTCGGGCTTCCAGACAACTTCCGTCCTATTATACACTTCTGGAAAGCGCGCAATCGCCCCTGCGTGCAGTATGCTCGGCAGAAGTTTGCAAACAACCGTAAAAAGACCGGCCCGCCCTAGTCGATCGGGCTCACACATCTTTCCGAACAATCGGAGCCGGGATTGAATTGCGGTTTTATATCGCTTCGGTTACAAACGTTATTAAAAGACTGAATTAATAAAATAAATAACACAAATTTTTTTTTTCGTTTTAGATATTTTTTTATTGTTGCTTTATTTTTATTAGAATTGATAATACTGGTAATCAAAAATAATTTAATGCGAACACCTTGTTGCGGCTCTGTGCTCTATCGTTATACATGTTTGATTTTTAATCGTACATTTGAGCTTTTCACGATTATTAAAAATATTCTTTTATATGGGAGATTAAGTGTATTTATTCACATATGAAAGAATTTGAAGCTATCGTTATTTCAATTTCATACAGAAAATAATTTATTTTTCTCTATTTTTAATAATTGTAAATGTCTAAATACAGATTGGAGCCTTTACAAAACAATTGTTTCGAAAATCTTTTTCATCTGCACATTTTGAATACTTTATGCGCGTTCGCTTTTACGTTTTATACGTATAGCGTGCAAATTTAAACATTACACTGTTGCATAAAATGCACCCACGAGAAAACTGTCAAGCAAAGTTTTCAATGAAAAATCTCTAATAACACATTTCCTGACGAGCCGGTACACCCTTCCGCTTTTCCGATTTTTCTGATGTGAAGAGCACACTCTTCGTTTGATTTATGCGTTTGCTCGCATATACATATACAGCTGCGTTATCGTGTATGTCGCACGCGATAAAAGAGGACAAACGTAAGCATTCGCGCAGCTGTCGACGGAGATACAAGGCTAAAACGACCTCGGTGAATATTCGACGATGAAACGAAACGTTCGGAAACGGCGTTCACGCGGCCCCGAGAATAAAAGACGTTGATTCCTACAAATCTCGCGACGAAGTCTTGACGTTCAAGGCGTAGGCAGCGCGGTTAGCGCGCGAGCGAACACCGGCGAGCAAGTAACCCGAGATGAAAGGTACGGCGAAGATGCCAGAGCGAGATTTAATAAGTGCCACAGCACAGGTAGGCGACGCTGGCGACGTCTTAGCATTATAAAGCCGCCTACGGAGAGTCGGATTTCTTGCCGTTCCCCCGATAATTCTCTGTCCTCGTCGCGCACCGGGGGCACCGGTGGTGCGCGTGATCGTGTCCTCCTAACGAGCCTCATGGGACGTGAATTCGCCCGCCGCCGATCGATGTATCTTACCGAAACGTATAACAGTTCGACCATGGAGCAGACCACTGTGCCAGTGGTCGCGAAAATACAGGATCTCGATTGTATCTACGTGATCCATTACGGCGCTATCGGATTCTATCATCTGTGTTACTAGGCTGCGCTCGAATCCCTTCCCACCTTGGGCTTGTATCGATTCGAGGACAAAGGTCCTAATTAACAATTCTTGTGGCGACGATTCGGTCGTAGAGGATAAGACACGCATAGGCGTAAATAATAAATATCTTATGAGAAAAAAATTGTACGACTACGGAAAATCTATGAATCAGTTACATTATTTTCTACGCAATAAAATTGACTGACGATAAGTAGATTGTATTTAATTTCTTTATATCCTTAGTGCTATAAACACTTTTTTCTTTTATCTATTTTATCAATATTTCTGTATATTTTTTTCTTACTTTCTTATTTATATTTTTGTATGTACGAAACATCTTCGTAATTTACTTGCGGAGTTTGCATTTTAAATTGCATGTTTCTTTCCTCGGTATATTTTTCGCATGCTACAAATAAAACAGCAAACTGTTTCGGGCGTCTGAAAAAAGTGCGACTCGCATCGTTATCTGGCGACGGAATACAAACCTCTGATCCGGTTTTCAAAGATGTGAAACAAGAAGTCTTCTCTGTTTTGCGAAGATTAAAGTGTTTTCAGTATCTCTTCGGTTCTTTGGGAATCGAGGCACATGGCAAAACTTTCGTTCGACATTTAAAATATATTTCAACGGCACTCCAGTGGCACGGCCACTCTCTCCATCAGCTTCAATGGATGCGACTCTCGAGATCGTGGTGGGTCCTTCTACGACGTAAAATTATAGACGCACGGATGAGGCCCTTAATTCGCCCCCTATTTTCATGTAAAGTTATATATTCTATTGCCCCCGAACTGAGTGACGTGACAACGAGTACTCGTTACACCGGTTCGCAGCGCACCTAGTCGTTCAGCCTTTTTCCACAAATAATATCCGTGACGACGGCAGTTCTCTTTCATCGATACGACGCGATAAAGAATGTAAATTTCTATCTTGCGCGAGGAACGCGTAATATAAACTTGGTTTGTCAATCAAATCGACGACGCACCAATCGTATACGTGACTCGAGGTTCATCAAATGACGAGGTGTTTTTATTAGTATGCAGCGGTTACACGCGGCTATCATGAGTGTCGTATTGGCCGCATGTCGCCAGTTAATTAAAGAATTTAACGATAACAGTCGCGAGCGAAATTAATTACATTCTATCCATAATTTCTTATGGGGGAAAATTGTATCGTGCCGATTAGTTTCTTTACATGGCCTAGCTGCCTCTCGCGACGACGAGCCATCAGCGACAGATAACGAGGACCCATTATGACTCATAAATCAAAGTTTATATCGAGCGTAACTACATTTATTTAACATAATTGCATGACGTCTAATGACGTCGGTGAATGCATATTCAAATTTAATTGATATTCCAATAATTTAATAGCTCTGCTTTAAAATTATAAATAATTTTATAATAAGTTGTATAGAGTGTGATAGATTTTTTAATGTTTGAGGAAAAAAAAAACGTGCATACAATAGCGTTATATTTTTAGTGTAAAGGCAGTAATACTTGAACCTACACGGATTGCAACGTAATATTTATGTCAAGCTCTCGGATCGCGTACCGTTACATTTGTTAAACAATGGGCCAGTAAAATCCGTAATGAAAACTGTAAAAAAATTACCGCATGCCGCGCGTGACACACAATGCGGTAAAAGTTAACGATATCGACTTTATACGATCGAGGGAACGATCCGAACGCGTCGTAGAGTCGCACGACGAGAGGATCCTTCGTATGCCGTTTCGCGACAGTGCATTGCGCCCGGTTTCTCGATAATCGACGAGGCGAATCGAGGTAAGAGAGAGAAGAGGAAATTCGCATTCCCACATCAGAGAGGTACGTACAATACATATGTACATACTCGTGGCTTACTCGCGCGCCGCGCGAGTTCTGTAATAAAGCCGTAAAGGACGGCGTTCCGTAAATTCGACAGAATATTACGGTATGCAGCCAAGCCCCTTTCGTTTGTCGTAAGACCTGTGACCAGTGATCACGCTGAAATTTACCGACGTGTCGGCTCTCATCGTATAACCGCGCGCTACATATGCCTCTCCGCCCTCGGCGTGTAAACGCGCGTATATATATTTATCAGAGAAACGCGTCAATTCGCTGGTAACTACACACCACCGCTACATGGTATCCGCATCAGACACCAGTGCAGGGACGGATACAGTGTAATCTTTCGGGACGTCTCTCTCCCGCCGCGCGCGCGCGAGCGCGGCCGAGCCTGCCTGCCGCTCGCAATTAATTTTCGCCCGCTCACCGTCGGCCGTTTTTATGCCGCTGCAATTTTTTTTACGCGTCAAAACGGACCATTAAAAGCGCGAACGTGTGGAAAATGTAGCGCGTAAAACGAAAATTCTGTTACGTGTACGTTTTTGAGTGCTGGGTGACCGCACCCGCCGCCGCGCCGGTATCTACTGCTTTCTCTATATCCATTTAAGCGCCGGCTTTCTTCGGCGAAGGCATTCCGATAATTCAATTCTAAATCAAGTTCCTACTCGTATATAAAGTCCACTTGAAATAAATTAGAAGCTTATATATACTGAAGTTATATATAAGATATAATCCGCCTAAGCGGTTAAAACCTGTTATAAGTAAAATATATCGATGTCCCAGTATTATAAAATAATCACAGCTTAGCTTTAACTTGAGAACTTTCACACTCAGTTTTAAATAATACTTTTTATTATACAATATTTATTTCAGTGATGAAATTGAAATTATTATATTTTTACTGGTGACATTACTAACTATATTACACAGGTTTTTTTTCAAGTGATCGTCACAATGCTACGTGAGTGAATAAAGGAATCTTAGAATCTCAGGGTGAAAAGAAAGGGTTTTAGAAAGCACAGAAGGTCAATTTTTTCTGTATAAGTTATTCTAAAGACAAAAAATATGGCCAGAAAGTGACTTACCGAAAAGCGACACGCAAAAAAACGATCGCAAAAAAGAGCCTGTTTTGCACGAGCATGGTGGATAAGAGTATTGCAACACTATCCGGTATGATATTCCACGACAAAGATAAACCGCCTTATCTATCGTCGCGTAACTACAGTAGTCCCGGAAAAAAAGATTCGAACCGCTACACGACTATCTCCGTGAGCCCCTCTCGACAATCGAACATAAAGACATCCCTGTGTCATTGTGTATAGACTGCATGGTGGTCCTATTTACCTGAACATTGGTTGAACTCATTGTCAGATAAATAACGATAAGGCGAGAAGATATGTGACACACTCCACTGCCGATCGTAAAGAAAGTCTCGCTCAAAGAGCTAATGTAATATCGTGACTTTAATAAGTATGCATAGAAGGGTATGTATGTAAGATAATTGATTATTACAGGATTTGTGCAGCAACGTCCGATCTCGAAATTGCAAAATAATGGCGCGCGAGATAATGTATAATGTATGCTCGGCTATAGATTAGGGTGAAAACTAACGGCATCTTACGGCATGCTCGCGCGAGCGTTCATAAATCCTGAGATTACAGTCGAAAGTTTTCTTTCCAGCGTGGAAAAGTTAGTAAGTCAGTCCAAATCGCATTTGCCGTCTCGGTAAGTTGCCTTAATTGCACTGCTGCGTGGTGCCCTTGTACCCCTGCCCGCAAACTGAATCCTTTATTTATGACCTAGTAGGATATTCCCCGATGAACTTTAAACACCTATAAACCATAAATTTCGAACCCAAAGAGGTACGCAAGCACAATACGCTTCGTCGATACTGAGTAAAAAATTTTCTCAGAAATTTATAGCCTTTTCTCATAAAAAAGAACATTAACTTTTAAAACTTTGAATCTGTTGTTCCAGTTTCAAGAACACTTCTAAAAATATTATGTATAACGTGTTAATATATATAAAATGAATAGCAATGCGAATAGAACAGACAATGGACATAAAATAAATTGTCGCTGACGCTTTGTCTCACTGTTCTTAACTTTTACAAAAAATCTTTTTAATGTACCACCTCTAACAATAAGCTAAAATGACGCTAAATGATTTTCTGTGCACAATATTTTGTTTAGTTGTATTCATATAAAGTTTCGTCTTTTTATACTAAAATACATTTGCATTTTTATAATCATTTGTATTGTATTTTTTTATTTATACTTTATATCTCACCTTACAATTCTTAATCTCTTATGTTTAACTAACTTATTGAGCTTAAAATTAAGAGAATTTATCTCGAAGTGTTGAATAACGCTTTGATGATAATAATGCAGTTATAAATACAAAAGTAATAGAAAATCTCATTCAATTATGTTTAAAAACGGAAAATCACTTTGACGTCGGATCGTTTGTGCATGACCTGATTCAGTATATTACATAACGCCTTTTTGTGCCGGTCGTATTAATAGCTTTTGATGCCTGATGACCGCAATATGGAACAATAATCATGCGAGAACAGCACTTTTTTTGCTGATAACGTCTTGAACTTTCGCAAATGTTTTTTTTTGCTGATAACATCTTGAACTTTCACGAATGATAATGCATATCAACTTTGTACTTTTGATTCTTTTGAGTCGTGATACGCTAAAGAATATTGCGTCTAGGAAATTGAAATTTAAAACTTATCTTCGAGAGGATATAATGCAATTGAGAAAGGTTCTCTTTCCCATCTGCAGTAAACTCAAAACTTTCTTTGTGCGGACCAAAAACAGCTGACTCCCATGATATTCTTCGGCGGGATCGCTTTGGCATCGGGATCATCGTTATATGTTGGACATATATTGCGGTGAAGTGAAAAATCCCATGAATTATTTAAGATTGCGCTCCGTAGCTCAGTGTTATTTTAATTCGTGGCATATTTTCATATTCAAATGCGTGCTACGCTAGCAGGCTCTTAGAAAGAACGTTCATCTTCGATCGGCGATGAATAGACATTATGTTGTTTTCTCTCTCTCCTTCTCTCTAACTGCCCCCGTCCCCGTTCCCCTGCCACTTTCTTTCGTTTCTCGTCTCGTGGATGATCGTCATGCCGACTTCGGGTGGCAAGCGGAAGCGAGTACTGGGCCTGGCGGAGAGAACGAGAGAATTGCAGAAAGAGGGGGAGAAAGAGCGAACGCACGAAGAAGAAATGTGTACGACGGAACGTTTCATATTCACGAGGCGTAAAAACAATCGTGTAAGTAAGAACGCGTCGTGCCACATAAATTGGACGCCGAAAGAAAAAGAAAATTCGATCGGAAGATATGGATTTACACATCGGTCTGGAACAAGTCACGCCGCCTGTAAATTCCCGAAGATACATACAATCTCGAAAAGATGAATTGCATATTTAGCGTTTTCAACCACGCGAGGATTTCATAATTCACGACCTTCTTCCTCGTGTATATTTTGCCAGTGGCCCGCGGAATCAATTCCACGGCTATCTCAAAGCAACGCGCCAGATGCCTGAATGCTATTTCTGAACGGTACTCGCGCGCGAGCGATTGTGCGGCGAGTATCTTCTCGTGTCGAAGATATCGACGCGGCGAAACGCGTTCCTGCGATCGGATCGCCCCGGGAAAATATCCTCGAAATTCGAAACTTAGATTAACTTCCAGGTGTCCGCACGAAATTTTTCTTATTCGCGTTAGGGGAATCGATTAAGTATCACCGGGAAATTCGAGACTCGGAATAAACTGTTACACGACACCGCGCGCTGTCACACACATCGGACTCGCAGCGCGAGAAATTTCCTCTCCTCCTCCAGGTAGCGCGTTGGATTCTCGCGTGGAGAAAAAAATCTCGAAATCGGAAACCCGGGAAGTATACCCAAGCAGAGTACCTCCTGGAGTTCTCTTCGCTTGGTTTTATGACTGTTATAAATCTTCATTTTTTTTGTTATGTTATTTGTCGCAAATGATCCGTTTCGACAAAATTCTAGCTGTTATTCGTGATTTTTGATAATATATAAAGTAATTAACATGTTTTCTTGTTCAATATGGAACATTGAGACGGATTATATCTTAGAGATTGCAAATAATCATTTATATGATGTTTAAAAGTGAAATAGAAACATATGCGAGATAAATCGCTTTTTTTCTTCCTATACAAAAGATCATATAAAAAAAAAAGTTTCTTTTATTTATTTATTATTACATGATGTTGCTTTAGTCAATTTGTCTTATTTGAAACTACTATTTTAATTCCATTATAGGCAATGAGTTAGCTGTATTTTAATTGAAAATTTGTAGTAAATGTTTTTACATCGAACACTTCATGTATGTAGTGGTGACTCGTGTCATGTGATTTGTGTGTCGAGGCGCGTAATAAATAATATCTTGAATCATCTTCTTCTCCTTACCTCTCCTGCTTGGGATTTATCTGAGAGTAGATCATAAAATGAATTACCGGCGTTTTCTCTACTTGTCTCGCTTAACGACTAAACCAAATCGCGCCGTGGCACCGAATTCGATGGCGCGACTGGATTAGCGTGCGGGATGAACAACTCGCGCGAGACGGCGATGGGGTGCCCAGCGGGGCAGAGAACGCGCAATGTCCTGGACGTGGTCCGCTGGGAGTTGTCCGTAAAGCGCTCGTAGAATCAACTGGTTGAATGTATAACGAGAGAACGGGTGCGAGTGCGACGAAGAAGGAGAGGCAGGCGGATCGGAAGAGGGACGGCCGATAAAAAAAAAGAATCGCAGGTCGATGGGGGGAACGCGAGAAGAGGGACTAAGGAAAATAGAATGAAAGAGAAGGAGTCGAGAACGGGCCTGTAGAGATCCTACGGGCCCGTGTTCGCTGTACGCCACACGCTGAGTGACTTATGACAAGCGATATCGCAGCGGTTCTCATTGTAAATCTCCTCGCCGTTACTTTCTCGCCGCGAATACCCGGGTGACCCCCCGACCAGCGATGCCCCCGAAGACGTCGGTATAGCGCGGGATTTATCGGTGTCATTAGCGCGGATGGTTTTGTTTTATATAGGGATAAGAACGCAACGTTCGAATATTCCCTCGTTGTTCCATCTATACGGAGAGATTTCCGACTACTTGCCGCGGTAGATCCTATTACCATTTTGGTTGCCGGTCAGTTTCGTGAAACGGGACACTCGCCACGGGCTGAATACTCAGGCAAGAAGGTTGTAAGCGTCGCGGAAGATATATGCGAGCGAAAAACGGACGCGACATATGATATGTCGGTCGCGTCGCCGGTCTGAAAGAAATGACAGATACGGCGGTCGTTGCCTGACCGTGCGCATCCACGCTGATAACTTTGCACTTCGCATCCGCTGGAAAGCGAGCACCCGCGTCTCGTGTTATGACAATGGCGGACGAAACTGTTGAAGCAGAATTGTTAACGAAGAATAGAGAACTTTGAGAGTTATTAAAAGTGCATTACTGCGTAATGACAAACAGACAGCTGAGCGCACCAACGGCGATAAATAAACTTTGTTTCCCCCCGTTGTGGAGGCATTAAGATGTAATCTCGCTCTATAACTTCCCACGGAACCTCTGACTGTGTAATCATCTCTCGCTGCTGGCAGTGACATTTTTCAAGGCGAGGATATGCTTGAATTCATCGACGTTATTAACATTCTCTCCTTGGAAGGTGATTCACGACTTAATCGTTATCTACCAATTAATCTCAGACAGAAAGAGATTTATGATAAATTAATATTATACAAAAGTTAACTATAGCCTCCGATTTCTGGGATTACAGAAATACCTACCATTACTTCGATTCATCGTACGATATAGGCATGGGCTTGTAATGACTAGCTTTCTTCACATTTTTCAAGAAAAATTGTTAAATTTGAACAGAGCATATATCTCGAACCTTTGATTACAAGAGATTGTAAAACCGAAAAAATATGCTCACAGGTAGGTAGTGAATGTCGGGACAAGGAGCAATACTTGAGACTGCCAGGAGAAGAAGCACCGTCATCTCAACAACACAGCTAGCTAGGTGCATTTTGACGGTAGGTGACGGTAGTGGTCGTTGTTAAAAATTGTCTCGAGAATTTCCTACCTGGACCTCTTCGAAAAACAGCTCGACACAGTCCCAATTTCGATGTTTATCTTGCGCCTCGTACACCTTGGGAAACAGCAAGATGTTTCTACCTACCTACGCCTCTTGTATCTCGTAGTAAGCGTCGCTTAACGAGAGACTCACGAGGAGGAGTAAGCCGTCGCTTGTTGGCACCTCGGAAACAGTTGACGGCCTCACAAGGCTCGTTCGCTATTAAGTTTTCGAGAGAGCCGTTATCCCCTCGAGACGCGCGCGAGACAAAAAATCTACTAACGGGCCGTCCGATAGAGAGACGATCGAGTCCTAATTTCTCTAATATAAAGGGGAACTCGTGAAAGTTGCGCGTCTCACGGGATCACGGTGTGCATGATGAACGTCGTCATGTGAACGTTTATATCTCGCGATTCTACGAATAAAATAAATGACCGGCTACTGCCGGTTTAGCCGATGAGTGGCGTGAAGAAACCTTCAACCTGTCGTCTACCTGTGAGCAACACTACAATAATTTGCACGCATATTATGTAAATTTTCATTTCACGCGTAAGGTACGTAGGCGGCTAACGACCTATAATGACTGTACTTTCTCTCTTTCCTTCTCAGTTTTAAAGCGAGGTCTTTGTTCAAATAGGCTGAATTCAACGTGTAATTCTTTTATTCTTTTACCTAGCAAACATTATACCTAATTATACTAATTATACTAATTATACAAAGTATCTTAATCTGCAGAGAAAAAACAGACGAGAACAAGTTTAATGTCTGCCATAACACTGAACAATACTATAAAGTATCCACTAAGAGAGCGACCTTACATACAATACCAATGCTGTTAACATCCTTGATATCATTCGATATTTAATTATTATTAACGGACTCCGTACTGAAAACTTCAGCAGGTATTCGCAAGGTGCCCAAGGTCCTGCCTGGGGATTATTCGAGTAGTTACTCGACGGGACGCTTTGAAGCGAGCTAATGGGTGGGAATTGTGAAACGCGTACGCGAAGTGTTTTAAGGCGCCCCTTTCGTTTACGCGCACCCATAACAGAACAGGTGGTCACAATTGGCCCTCTCGTTTCTCTTCCCAATTACTACGTCGGCCGGTTGTCGGCCGCCGGCCGCGCAGGCACGTCGCACGCCAATTAATTTTGGGAGGCGGCTCTTTAATCCGTGACACTCATTACGCTTTAACTCCATAGCTGTCACACCGGCCGTCTTCGAAGTCTCGGCAAATTTACTAACTGGCGAAATGTAACACTTATACACGGGTTGTGCCTCGAAAAATAATAATGTTGACTTTTTTTCCTCCCTCTCGTTTTCTTCCATAAATTTATGTACTTAAGATTGAATTATTTGCATGTATGTTAATAATTACATGCGTATTTTAAGCGCCAAATTAATATAAACTTTCCGCGCGATTCTTTGCGGCATTGGCTTTGCTATACTGGCTTGGTAATTAAATCGCATATCAAACTTCAGAAGATAAATGGGCGACAAGTTACATGAAGATTAATGTCCTGCTAGAAATAGGCATTCTGTCTATGTAGTTGTGTAAGATATGCATGATACATATAATCTATAAAACGAAAGTATACGCAAAATAAATAATGCATATGTAAAAAAAGATGGTTATTTTTTCCAACCCATCTCTCTCAACTATATGCTAATGTATGCTATTGTTCGTCCCTCTCGAAAAAGTGCTAACTCACTCTACGGCATGTTCCTAACATAAATATAAATACTTCTATCTGAAACTACGCAGAACATAACATTTAGGAAAGAATTCCGTATTCTTCACGTTCTGTTTCGAGATTAAGCGATTTAAGCAGTGATATAGATAGTACGCGTTCACCGAACGTTTGGTCTGCTATTTGAAATAACACGGCGGACGTTGCTGTTTGACGTATATACGCCCGCGGGCCTCCCTAGAGAATTCCGCGAATTGCGAGGTAACGTTATACGACAACCAATTACTGCCGGTTAATTTGTTGCATCGTCGCTCGGTAACTGCTCGCTCGCGCGCACGTGAATCACCCATACCGCGCGCCGTGATATCTCCGCTTCGGCTTTTCGGGGGGGAGCCTGGCGGTCCGCCAACCCTCTGGATCCTGCTTCCTCTCTCTCTCTCTCTCTCTCTCTCTCTGTTCCATGTACACGGCTTATTCTCGTAGTGTAAGGGCGCAGCTCCAATCGACCGTGGTTGATCGGACCTCCACCGATGCCCCGTATATACCGAATGTAATGTCGGCAGGAAAACGCGTAACTCCGTGAAAGTCGCGGGCGATGGTAGGGTTAGCCGGCCGGATCGGCCGACCGGCGGATTGAGTTACCACCGGGGGCGAGAAGGGACGCTCTTTCCGGGCCACTTGTGGTTCTTCGTTCACACCTCGCCCCTCCGCTAACTGTGCGGTAAAAGGACTCCCGAAGATGCGAGCACGAACATACGCGGTGGTTCGGAAACGGCGACATGGCACAGAAGGTGAAGAAACGATTGCGCCACGGGGGTGGATCAGGAGGTGAATAAATTGCACGTAGAGTCAGCATTGAGATTCGTTGCCTTTTATACGAGATATCAAGCATTCCAAAAAATGCGGAGAAATAATGGATGTGGGTATTTCGGGAGCGTATCAAACGTTTGTTGAGCACAATTATTCTTTCAGTATTTCTCTTTGATCTTTTTAAATAGCCGGGCAATCTTGACGCTCGGCGATATTTACCTCGTATGTCTTCCATCCGGTCTTAATTGTACGTGTCACGCTGATCGATCACACCTTCCGCTTCGTGACATTTTTAACGTATCGAACGACTATTATTTTTTAATTTCGCTTAAACTGCCGAAAACTAACATTTTATCACGTCGTTATTTATTGCAGAAAATGGAGAATAAATGACCAATGATTTTCTAAAATTATTCTCCGATTTTAACCATT
Organism: Temnothorax curvispinosus; assembly: GCF_003070985.1. Taxonomy (NCBI): domain Eukaryota; kingdom Metazoa; phylum Arthropoda; class Insecta; order Hymenoptera; family Formicidae; genus Temnothorax; species Temnothorax curvispinosus. The sequence continues at coordinate 33,519 of NW_020212150.1, read as the reverse complement.
CTTATCGAAGAACTATTAAACGTATTTTTTATATGATTCTTGATCATATATAAAGTACCAATACTTACTTGGAGAAAAGGAAATTTTAGAAAAATAAAAAAGATCTATTCAGGGAAAGGCCCTCAGTCGATAATGATCTACAAATAAACTACTCCACGAAGAATTGATTAGGTGCAGCGGGATATCTCGGTTAATCCTCGTCTTGAAAGCCAGGAGTGCATCGCTCTTTGCACCGCGAATAAAAACCACACGTTCACCTTCGGTTGACAGTCGTAGCTGAAATCAAATGTTCCACTTCGACGATCTATTCTCGCTGAAGTTTATTTAAGCGACACGTACCACTACGGAATCCCTAGTGTGGCGTTTACCGCGTCTGCCGTCGTGACTTCAACGAAAGTTCGTTGCCCTTCGCGTTTCAGCTCGAGCCCCGCTGCTCCGCTCGCCATAGCTAGCAGCGACGCGGAGAGACAGTTAGAAATTCTTTTGAATATTCGACGGCTTTGTACGACCTACCGCGCGACTTATCGAGGAAAGTTGTTAGCTACAGCGGTAAAGTGGTCGACGTAATGTTACAACCCGGACCACTCGCAAAAGCGCAATAAACGCGACAACGAAAATTCTCGACGGTCGACGATTGACGGTAACTGCATCAGCGTTTCGATCGCCTCGTTCGAGAATGGCCAATTCGAAGCCTCCTTATAGCCGCCTGTGGAAATAGCGATTGGAAAACAGAAAGATCGCTATTTCACTCCGCCGATGACGAGGAGAGACCTATAGACGGATATTATGTTTTCCCTCCTCTTTGCGTCGCGAATTCGTGGAACGGCTGTGTTCGCGTGTTTCTGACTTTTGAGAATCGATGACCGTCGCCGTCGTCGTCGACGGAAAACAGACGGGCGCGGTCGCGGCGCAGCAAAGGGAGGAAGAGCCACACCGTCTCGCGGTTGCACGGAAAAGGAGCCGCCGTGGGCTAAGTGAAATGGCGCGTGCCTAGTAGATTTCACGGTGCGTTAGTTACGGGCGCTCCCTGTCGCTACCTTGCACCCCTTTTCCTCGCTCTCACCCATCTGCAACCTTCCCCCGCTCGGGCCCACCGCCTTTCCCGCATCTCGTCCACCATTCGTTCCTCCGCCGATCTACTTCTTCATTGAGCGCGCTTTATGTGACGCTGCGGCCTGCTTCTTTGCCGATAAATCGCCGACGCGAGGAGGCTACTTTAGAAACGGCACTGGCCTTGTTTAATAGACCGATGAAATATTAAAGAAACCCGGATCTTTAGCAAAAAATATCATTTATTAATAAGAAAATAAGAAAATATAGAAATATTTTTTTGTCCGAATGATGTAGCATCGTAATGATGGTAATCTCATTATAAAATTTTTGTTTGAGATACTATTTCACATCTTTTTTTCTTATATTAAATTTTTAATATTATTAAAATGTTTGTTATTATATTTTGATAAATAATTAACATAGATACTTTTGCATTTCTTATTTTGAATTTTTTTAAATCTTGTAACTTTTACTGTCTCGTGTTTTTTACAGTTCTATCAAGTAGAAAGATTTTATCATTCTACGTATACACTTCTCGTTGTAATCCAGCATTCGAATTTGTAACCGGCTGTCGGACATCGCGATTATCTTGCACGAAGCAGTGCTACGGAAGCGCGCGCGGACGTTTCATTATTTTATTGCCGCATGGTAAACGATCTATCCGGTGAGCAACGAGACAATGAGACGCGTGCCGCGCGTATAAATAATGGCAATTTAACCTCGGTTACGAGATACCTATCGTTCGTTTAGCCGAGCAAAAGTGCTGCAAGTTAATCGCAAGGATCGACGAGGGACAAGTGCGCAGACAAAGTAATTTCAGGTTACAAACTTCTAATTAGCATCAAGCAGAAACGCGAAACTGGAACAAGGATGATCTTTGTATAAAAAAAGATATTTCCGTTATAAAAGCATACAAGTGAATGCAGAAACATAAAATGTACAATAACGAGAGATTGCAACGCTAACAAGATACAATTAGAATAAAATCCAAAGTTTCACGATAGAATAATAATTCATGACTTCAGCAAATGCATGTATCGACGAAATTATAATTTTTCCTGAGCGAAATTAATTTTATGCTTTTTGCAATTTCGAACTTTACCAAATATGTATTCCATGTAAAAAAAAAATGCATTTTCCTAACGTGATAGATTATACTCATATTTAAAATTGCATCTTTATTTTGTATGATTATTATCATTTATTATACAAATTGGATATTGCAGGGAAACTGTTTGTCGCACAAAATCAATTTCTTACTCCGATGCGGTTTAACGGGGCTCATCAATATGCGCCACGATCGCTCGGATTCGTGTCGTCCGACGTACCTGTCAACGCATAAAACCAATCTGGTATGCCTAAAGACCTGAAACGATAAGGCCTACTTTTCAGGCAGCACGTTTCAAATCCTGTTGTGACAGGGATTTACGCATTTTTGTTGCGGCCCAATCTCGTCTATTCGAAAGCCTCTTTCCGGATAGAACCGTCGTCGTCTTTCTTCCGTCCTCAAGCAACGAAACATAACAATATTTCTACAGGACGGCTGCTGTTTCACCAGCTAAAACGAAAAAAGGGCACGTAGATAGATAGGATGATCTTTGGGTGAAAGATTTTCCGATGTGATTGACGTTTTTACACTTCGGACTTAAAAGAAAGCAAAAAAAAAAAAAGAGCTAAAAGTGCATTTTTGTAGGTGAGACCGATCCGAAACCTTTCCAAGATTTCCTTATAGGATCTTCTTTCTCAGAATGGTTTATTTACTTGCAAGTCATGTGCACAAAGTGACAAATTTTATAAATAAAATATATCTTAATCTTGTTAAAGAAAACTCGCTAATCAAATAACAAAGACAAACAATTTTGTCTTTGTCTGTTTATTATGCCAATCCGATTCTTCTTACTGCAGTGTTTCATCAGGTAGTTTATTCGTGTTGCTTAAAATCCCTAAAAGTTTTAGCACTTAAAATGAGATAAGTATCGTTGAAGAGAGAAAAAGCGAAGATTCTAAATGCAAAAAGTGTAAGCAACACAAACAGACCTATTATTGTGAGATACAATATATAGTCACGTCAATATTTCTTTCACATGCGCGTATGTATATAATGTTCGTCGTGTAAGAACCTGAATTGTGCGTTCCAACTGCGGTAAACGACGATTCGCATTCGAAGTACGTCCGGTTCAACATACGTACCAACAACGAACGCATCTCCCTCCTGGCGTTAAAAAAGCGGGAAAAGTCGTAGAAAAAATTCCGTTGCTCCCGCATGTTTCGTTGGTCTCGGACCTGCCCGACGGCATACGAAAAAAGGCCGTGGAAACGCGGCGTCGAATACTAATTCCTAACCGTTCGCACGGACCAGCAGAGGCAGACAGACAAAAGACGCGACGACGGCGACGACGGGGAAAGAACGACGCGGTGCGACGCGACGCGAGTTAAGAACACGAAGGCGAAAGAGAACAACGCGTCGGAGGACGAAGAGGAAGGAGAACGCGACCGCGACTGCAACGGCGTAAATTTGCATGAAAATACGGGAATTCGGTGACGATGATTTCTCCGGGTGATTTTCCTCAGCGTTTTTGAGCGCGCTTTTTTTTATACCGAAATTCTGACGTCGGCGTGTTGCTGGCGACGCGACAAAGGCGTCGCGGCGCGCTATGTTCTTTCAGAACGCGTACGTTTGCGCGTGCAATTCCGATATGTGTAATATAACGCGTTTTTTAACGAGCACGCCTCGTCGTGCCTCGCGAACCATTACAGTGCGCTTACGCACGTGTGCGTGACTGGTTTACCCCTTTGACGTAGCGCTAATGGCGCTACCTGATAATGCGACTGCATCATTCTTCTTGTTCTGTCGGCACCTTCGATCGCAAGGTGAACTTTAACTATATCGCGCGATTGTACATCGACCAGATGAATCGAGAAGCTGGCTGTTAGAATGTCAGCAGATTTATTCTTACTGTTGCACCAGACGGGATTTCTCTTAGCTAAGTATCTTAATATTTTCCTTTGCAAATACATGAAAATATCAAGTAAAGTGGAACATGTTTTGTATGTAAAATTTTAGCACCACAACAATGTATGACTAGTGAGATAAGTATTTCGAGCTTGTATCAAATACTATTATTAAGCACATGCAATATATTTTCATATTACAATAATAAATTTACTCATAAAATCGATTTCAGTATTTTCTGTTATATTTCTGTTAAAAATTATATATTTTAAATAGTCTGCGTATTTTTTTAAAGAGATATCTTATGGTTTACGATGTTCTTAGTCAACTTCTCAGTTACGATCTGTCTTAAAGCCTGGTCACGATGTGAATGAGAATAGCGGAGATGCAAAAAAGAAAGAAATAAGGCTCGTATATATATGTCTATATATAGAGAATATATATACACAGTCTTGTCTGATAAACACTTTATGAAAGTGTATATATTAAACGAGAAACACATATGCGGGAATGAAAGAACTCATGTTTCGCTTATATTTTGTATGCCGCGTAGGTACGTTTATCTGCCTGTTATATAGAGCTTTAAAGTTTTCATTGCATTGCGAGAGATAAAGAACCGGATTTTTGGAAAAAAAATATTGATTTTTATTCGCCTATACTATATTCATTTGCACAGCATGCATTTGATGCATTACGATCGACTGGTATAGCGGCACATTTGACAAGAAATAAGATATACATGTAACAAAACAAATTTTAAAAGGGGGCTATAATCATTTCGTAGACAATGTATTGTAGAAACTTTTTCAATTATCACGAGCGATATTGACACTACAGATGATTGATATTTTTCGGGGAAAGATTCGAGATTCGATAATATAAACAATTAAATATTCGAGATTCTACCCAGCAAACACAATGCAACATGTAACGTACAACGTACACGTGTATTATATTGCATTTATATTGTTGAGTAGGAAATTACAACTAACCTGTATGTTACATGTTGCATTGTTTTTGCTGGGTAAGTGAATAAAATATAATTTATATAATCGATATTAAATCTAAATGTCCCTGTCCTATTATACATATCGGAGAGCACACTCGTAGTCTATATATGTAAATGACGATGTTCAATATCGAAAATCGTGCTTATTGTAGAATTATATGTAGTTGAGTCTTTATCACTAATCCTTGTGTCTTAGTAATAATAACAGCGTAATAAAAGCCACGCGATGTGGATTGAAGAGAGGATGAACGTGACGCACATGAAATCGACAGAAGGGATCAGACGGGATTTCCACTTGGCGCCGGAGAGGATGCGACTAGGCTCGGATGGCCGATATTATACCCCCGGGCGGTAATTCGTATCGAGTTTTCCGCGTTGCCCGGAAACTCGATCAGAAACGCGATCAGGATGGCGAAAGTAATCTTCGGCCACATCGAGTGCGATCCTATGGTAAACAATCTGGGAGCTATATTTGTGAGGGTTCTCTGAGACTGGGTCTTTTCCCAGAATTTTATTTTTGTCAAGTCATTTTGATCAATCTTTTCCAAAATAAACTGCCATTTAATGTTCACAACTGTTTGCTCAATGTATATCATTAATATGTATCTAATGGCCTTTTTTAATAGATCATCTGATGTAATATTCAACTCATAAGTTGATATTTAATGGTATTAATATTTAATGGTAATTAAAAAAATATTTATTTTCTATGTTTTTGGACATTAAATATAAATATTTATTCGTATCGAGTAAGTGCTGGTCTACAACCTTGCTTTAAAGGATATTTAAGCTCTAAGCCGTAAGAAATTGACCAATCACAATGGAATGTGAGGAGAATATTCGATTGTGATTGATCAATTTATTCTTACGGCTTAGAGCTTAAATACCTTTTAAAGCAAGGTTGTAGACCAGCACTAACAATTGTATAAACACTGCGCGGACACCGTGTTTTTGGAGCACCTGCCCGGACCCCCTGGGACTTTTAAGTCCAAAGGGTTTTTGAAAGCGTTTCTGTGTTACAAAAAATCTATACAAATTCATGTATCATCTTTAAAATTTCAAAAAGTGATTTCTATACTTATATAGGCCGGAACCAAGTTTTTTTTTTGAGAGGGGAGCTGACGCAAGCGTCCCGTGGGAATCATAAGTGAAAAATCGACTGTGCCTTAAAAGGCCCACGGTGTCCGCGCAGTGTTAATAAACTCAGAATTATAAGTCAATTTAAAATGAGATAGTTTATAATCTATATATGTTTAATGTATGTTCAAAAAAGCAGGCTTAACATCGAGGCATGCAGAAAATACTAAAATGTATTGCACGAATTTATTTGTTAAAATATAAATAACGAATATGCTTGTTTGATTAAGTACTCTTTACATTTCTCTTTCTTATATATCTTATATATCTTATATATCTCTTTTTGTTCTCTTTTGCTCCAAATCTTAAGTATATTTAATTTATTTTATTTTAAATGCAAGAGATACGTACACATGCATACACATGTACAAAGAAAATGCAGTCAAGAAAGATTTTATTATGAAGCGTGTCGCTTGTGCGATTAACATGATTTGCACTCCAACAAAATATTTTATCGCATCTATTTGCACGTGTAAGCGGATAGAGATGTTGAATAGAGAATGAACTGAAATGAAGGGAAATACTCGACGATGTACTAAAAGTGACACAGCGCGATGTCATGAGGAGAGCGTTAGGATTTCATCGATAGAAAGTCAAAGTATACGAGCCAAACGACACACATATATCGGACGAGAGTCAGCGCGAGCACGAAGCGCAAGCGGGGACATTCCCCGACCGACAAATGGCAATTTAACACTGTCGACCGTCTCTCGGTCGATATTCGAGCGACCCTTTGACCGTCGACGTTAATGCACGGCTTGCCCTTTATTTCCTGCTGTCACACCGGCGCGGCGATACGCGGCTCCCCCCTTGACATCATCGCGCTCGCTCGCCGGAGCATGCTTTGGAGCGCCCTGGCCGCCCACGCGAGAGCCACGGCTATATACACGATAGGGGGGCCACGCCCCCACCCTCCCACCTAAAGGATTTAATTACGAATTAATTGTGATGTACCGCGCCGCGGCTAATTCCGTCTGGTAATTTCGCCGGTAATTCGAGGAACCGGCCAGCCCCCCCCCGGCCGGCCAGAACCTTTTCCTTCCCTTCTCCAGCGAGCTTCTTCCTTCCGTGATGCGAGAAATTCGGAGAAAAATCGCGCAAGTTTATCTCGCGCGTCGAAGTATAGGTACGTGTACTTCCCCGATCTTGATACTCACGGAAATATGACGATCTCGTTTTCCGCGAGAGCGCGAGCTTATTCGTGCGCGGTACTGCTGGGTAGAGATAAGATCGATCGGCAGAAGCGCACTATCCGGTATACATGACGCTAATGAATGATCGGGTGCGGAACAAATTTGAGTGGTAAACCAACGAGAGAGATTTCAGATACTGCGTGACGCGTACACAGCAATGCAGACAGATTGAAAGGAATCAGGATATCCTTTATCACTGCGATTTGAAAAGCAAGAATAATTCGCTCGGACAATTTGTTACCACTATTAAATATTCACGACCTGCATGCAACGTTGATTTTAAATAAACCGTAAACAGAGCGAAGGCGTGCAACATCGAGATTGAAATTTCTCTAATCTGATCGCGCCCGATTGCTATTTACACTCGTGTTAATGGGCTTTTCTCAGTATAATCATTTTAATTAACAGCGACTAGATGTGGATGGGCTATCGGTATGATTTACATTTGCACGATATCATTGCATATATATTTTCCTATAGCAAGTGTAGATCGCTAATATATGCAGCACGGAGGAAAATCATCTTTCGTTTGTATCAACTGCTCGATACTTTCTGGTTTGCAATACAAAGTTGAAGATAAGATACAGACACGTCTCCCCTTCAAGACGAGAACGAGAATTTTGTCAAGATGAATATCTACGTGTTCCTGCTCTTAATTGCTATGGAAGACATTTGTCTTCCTTTACAAGACAGTCTTGTTTCGAGGCAACGACCGAAGCGCATCTAACGAATCATCCAACGAGATAATTTGATCGCGTAGCAACTGGTTAATTCCGATAACACGCTATAACGGTAAAATACACCACGGATTCCACATCTCGCTATCTTGGGTTCTCACCTGACAGCCGGTCCCGATTAGATTACGTCGCGCAACGTTGGCGGTCGGGCTCCTCGGACGCGCGGCTCTCCAGCGATGTCTGTCCTCGTCTCGTTTCCCCTTGTACGTTACTGCCTTCTGATAATGTATCGACGTAGCGTGCAGTTATCGCACCGATTATCGGCTCAATATCCAGTCCATTGACGTCACGCGTCCAACAATTGTACGGATGAATGCTTTTCTCGTATTTTCGCTCTTTATCGGCTCTCCATCCCGCCGCGTTTGTCGCGGCCGGTAGTATCCTCGTCGATATCACGGTCTGTGTAACGTCGGTGCTATTTTCCTCTCAAGTAAATCCTGGTCCCGGCCTGGATCGTCACATTCTATTTGTCTTAGTAGAAAACGCTGCTTGACAGAAAATCTTGCTTTCGGATCATTTGTTATTGCTGAAATCGCGTCACACCATTTCGACAGAGCTGCGCCCTTATCTCCGCTCGAAGTCCAGAAGACAATGAGAAAAGAGCATTCGGAGTAGTTGGTTTGTCTTCTCTCAAATTCGTGCCCGGACACAAAGTCACTTTTGATAAGCTTGTACCGATTACTTGGTGTAATTTATCGTTGTCGAAAACGGAACGCAGGCCAATCGTACGGTTAAGTTAAGAGTCACGGTTTACGGAGCCACCGCACGCGCGTCTTCCCGCGTATCGTCGTTCTAGTTGACGGTTTCGTAGACGCGCGATAAATGTACACGCCGCACGGTAACGCTCGCTTTTATCCAATGCTCGCGCGTCGGCTGCGCGCGTCCGCGTGCTTGTCGCTCTTTCCGACTCTTCTCCCCCGTTCGATACGGCGTCGCGCCTCTCGCTCATCATCGCGAATTTTCCACCGGCCGGGGTTCAATCGCAAGCGCGTGCGTGCCTCCGCCCGTGATTGCGCGGCAACGCGAGGCTTCGCGATCCGCTGGGGGGATATCGCAAATTCATGTCGCCTGCTATAGATCTTTGCTCACGTTCCTACATTGCCAATACACCAGCGCATTAAAATAAAATTATAATTCATAATTCGCTGATTAAAGATAGGAATGATGCAATTGCTGAAAAAATAAATTTAGGTAAACTTAAAAAAATTGCAGTTATAATTATAGTAGATATATCGAAATTAATGAGCAATTTGTTAAGAATGTCAGGAATGATAAGAGATTATAGTTATAACAAGATTATTCAACGATTGAGATTAACGCTTCTAAAAGTTTTTTAAAAGTATAATTATGATAATTCATAATCCAGTTGTACGACGAGAAAGATAGAAAAATTTAATAAAGATTGCGTACAATCATATATATTGCCATAGCAGTGCAAGCAGACTCTTGTCCTGCTTTAAAGATTGACCAGACGTCCTCGCAAAAACGAGAACCCGTAATTAAGATATTAATAACTTTCGAGCGCGACTGTTATTTACTGTCGATAATTGAGAACCAGTTCACGGAATCCTGGAGTACAGAATGAGACATTGAAAATTCCAATCAAAGATCTTGGATCGAGGATTTAAACTAAAAAATAAACGATAAGATCACTAGAAATTATCTTATTGAGATGGAATCAGTGTATCACAAACAAAATAAATAATCGAGATTAGTAAACACGAAGAAATCGCGAACCACATGTCGAATTACAGCTTTGCCAATTATTTCGCTAAGATCGTTCGAATATCACAGCTTTAATTATTATGAATGTAATCAACTTTGTCACTTGCTGGAGATACACCGCGACGACGACCTCGTTCTTCAGCAACCGGACTGTATCTCTTAAGACGCGAGAGGACTCGATCCGATACAACATTACTCTGGATGATAATGACGCTCGTAATTCTCAACGATAGTGCTCAAATACTGGTCGTCGTTGCGGTTGTCGCAGTCGCCGAATGGTGCTTCTCAAGATCAAGACTACACGAGTTATGATCCTCGCCACGGATATTTAGCCTTAGTTATAACGGATCAACGAATAGTTGATTTGTTGAAACCGACTCGGCAGGTAGCAAAAATTGAATTGGCGCATAGCAAAAACCTTGACCTGAATTGAATTATTTGAAAATCTTAACTACTGCCGTCTTTTCACAAGAATACGCAGATTATAATGGATGATGGATGAAGGACTACCTAGTAGTACCCGTCAGTTTACATTTACTACTAACAGTAAGATCTCTAGATCTCTAGAGACCTTGTCTATAATAGGTCTCTAGATAGGCTTGGATCTAATACAGAATTTTTGACAGCTTTCGACACAACTTTCACACAAGATACTTGTAAAGATTCATAGTAGATATATATAAATAATAATAAATAGATAAAAAAAAAATATGTAAAAGATATATAAATAATTATTTGTACTCTTTTTCTAAAAACTAACACAAATAGAAATCAGTTTAGTGCATCAAAGGGTTAACGTAAGCAAAATAAAGTACCAAAATATATTTACAGCGAGTTAGTAACGTAGATAATAATAATTTGAATCTTTTTTTCGTTTACGAAGAATGAAGAGGATAAGATTCGATAGAGTATTAATTTATCGACGTCTCTTTCTCGACTGAAGGCGATGAGGTCAGGCGAATACTCGTAAAATCAATGAACTCGCTCTGTCCCGAGAAGAGACGCCGAGCACTGCGCGACACTCTTTGCCTTGACGCAGAGCGGTGCTCCTTCATCATGCAGACTCTTTTCTCTTTTCCATCGTTCGCGCTTCGTGCACAAGGAATACGGCGCGAATCTTCCGATGTGTTTTAGCCCTTCTTCATCGGCTCTCCATCTCTTCTGCCAAAAGAGAGGGAATTACGAAGAAAGAGAAAAGGAGTAGGAGGACGAGTAGCTTGAAGGTAATCAAAAGGATGGGCGCGCGCGCGTTCGCGAGTGCTTGCGCCCCTTCGCTTGCCTCTCGAGGCGCATATAGGTACGGGAGCGTTGCCGAACAATCGTTTCGGTGGCTTTGAAGTTTTCCGCCACGCTACCCCCGCTGACTCTCCGGAGGTTCGTTGCGTTCGCAGCGAGAAAGAACGACAACGTCGATGACAACAAGGGAGATAGGTCCTAGCACTCTTGTACGCATACTCACGTACGCACATCCGCCCTCCCTCCCCTTTGCTCGCCTACACTGTTGGAAAATTTTTGTAGTTTTGTTAAAAAAAGTCCTTGTTAAAATTTTTGTCTAAAATAATCAACACATACATGTGTAGATTTAACATATGCCTACTATGTTGATTGAACTTTACAAATGTAAAATGTAAAATTAATAAAATAATTTAAAAATATGTTAAAGTAACACAATTTGAACGTATTTATTAAATGTGTTAAAATTTACAGAAAAAGAGTGCTGATTTTGCTCTATAACACAAGTGGGAATAAAAATTTACAGAAAAAGAGTGTTAATTTTATCTTACAATCTTAACTTCAACATAAAAGTTACGTTAATTGGACACATAATTAACCTCAAATTACGATCAGAATAACATTTCCTTTGTGTTTAAATATTTTAACATTGTATCTTTGTTACCATTTAACACATCCATATTATGTTAAATTAAAACAAAAATTTGAGTGAACCGTTTGGGACATGTGATTTATGTTATATTTAACACAAATTTTCCAACAGTGTACTTGTTTTCCTACTCCTTTCTTCGGGTAGAGATACAACGATAATGTCGTCGAACATGTTTCCGACAAAACGGGATCCAGTTAGGGGTAAGACCCTGAAGAGGCTAATTACAGTATTTTTCACTTGAAGATTCGCACGATGGTCATCGTAGCCGGATGATGGTACCCGCTTTGATTTTTCACTCTATACGCATGGCACCGCACGCTAAAGAGAGAGAATAGCTCGAGGGGGCGACGAAGCTTTGAGGCGACAACATGCACGAGCCCTCTCTTTCTCATTTTCGCTCATCTCCAGTTTCTTTCGTATCGCGGGTCTAATCAACCGAAAGAAAGCTCCTCTCGTTCGTGCCCTTTCGATCCTCTCTCTATCGTTCTTTCGCGGATTCTTCTTGTCTCAATGATTTTCCGCTGCTGAATGTTCTTTTGCTCCTTCTCTTTCTTTCCCTGCTTCAGATTCCTCGCTCTCATTCGCGATCCCTCTCGCTTCTCGTCTTTTTTCCCTTTGTGCTCGCATGTCAGAAGGCGAGTTCGCTTCCGATGCCACGTATGCAGAAAAGTTGACGAAAGTACCCACTTATTGTCCTCTAGTGGCAGTCGAGTGCAGCTTTGACGACGACGTGGTAATTAGTTCGTATTATACTTTGTGACATCGCAGAGAATGGCCGGTCAGAGAGCGAAAAAGAAAGCCTTTCCCTTTCTCCTTCTCCCAATGTTACCCTCGCCCGCGGCTTTTTTCCCCTTTTTCGAATCCTATCACGAATTTGGCCTCTTCATTCGCTCGATGACAGCTCTCACGTGCGTATACGCTGAACGCAATCCACTTTACTTCTTTCCTCTCTTCATCCTTTTCCATCTACTCATCGTTTGCGATGATAATTTTTATACAGACGGATGAGTAAAACGGGAACCAACGATCGCTCGACCGAAAAGTCTTTGTCGTTGATGAATGATGGTCGAGTGCGCAGCATAAAATACAATTGCCTGCGTGTACGCACGGACAAAAGAAAAAAAATCACGACGAGACCTTAATGAGTGCGCTTGTTTTTTCATGAATTCGTAATTCTCAAGCATATTGCGATAGTAAGAGAGGGAGGTTCCTCGATCTCTCACCAAGGCCATCACGAGGAGAAACCCGATCCTCAAAGACGACGCGCGCGACTCTCGCGTTTGAGCATCGATGAGCGCGCAAAAATAATTTTGTTTTTTTTTTTATCAATGCAGGAATGTTCTCGTTAACGTTGAAACGGAGTAGTCGGCGGGCGGGCGACGGCGAAGAATCCTCAAAGACGTCACGCGGCCTAATTTTCCGACAGAAGGAGCATCCTTGCTTTGATGCGTTGGGACTTCAACTTTTGCTGAAGCTTTCTCTCTTTCCCTTCTTTATCCGCATCGTTTCCACTCGTTACGTTTGCCCGGTGGATTTCTTGCGAAAAAAAGTTCGCGACCGCGGAGAGATCGCGTTAATGAGTCGCGACAGTGGTTTCCGCGCTGCAAATCGCGTTGTAGCGACGAATAGAGCTATTCGTGACAAAGAGATGAGAATTCCAACTTTATACTTTACGTACTTTACGTACTCTCACATATGAATTCGTTTATCTACCATGCTTGATGAGAAGAGAAAAAAAGGATAAACTAATATGGAAAATGGGTTGACAGTATAATGATGACTGAAACGAATCGAAGTTGAGTCTGCTCGGAGGGGGAAAAAATATTCTCTCGGGGTTTTTGTAGGCTTGTCAAGCGTCAAAGAGACTCAACGATGCTGCTTTCTCATGACTTTCCGACTGGAAGATAAATGTAGATAAATAAAAAAAGCCTGACTAAGTAGAAACAACTGTAGAGAATTCTTCATGATAATTCTTCGAAATCACTATGTGACTTGATTATAGCTGTACCACCGCTCGTTTACACTACAGTTTTCGACTGACATGTTTATATAATTCCGTTTCGCAAATCTAAGCATTCGCAAACAACACACGAAACTGCGTGGGATCGAATTTATCCGACAATGAGCTCTTTTGTAGCCGTCGTCGAGTTAGTGAAACGGGTGCTACGAGTTTAATGGAACCGCATGGCGACGTACGTGTTTCTCTGATGTGTGAGTAAAAACATCTATATACTCGAGTTTTACGCATAAGGGCTCGGCACGGCTCCCTCTTGCTCGGTTCCATTTTTATGCTTTTTCTCGTACACGACGCGATGTAACGCGACGTGACGCGACGCGACGCAGCGCGACGCGGAGCGACGTCGATGAATTCTTTGATCCGTGCTGTAATTAGTTGGTAACGGGCAATGCAACCCGTCCGCCGTCGCGGTGTAAATAGCGACAGCTACTATCGGTGGTGGCAAGGCAAGGCACGGCGAAGGGGTCGACTGCTCATGGAAGAAGGGTATAGCAAAAATGTTTTAGCGGCGATCAAAGTAGCCCCGACTGTGCTCCGTGCCGAGAGCTGTTGCACTGAGGTAATATGTACTTCGAAAAGAAAGGATTCGCCGTGCCCAACCCCCGTTCCATGCCCTCCGCGATATCATCTTTGATGATGGCGAACAATATAACAGACGTACGCTGCATTGCTGTGAATTTCATTGCTGAATAGACTTTCCACATATAGAGAATTGGGTTCATAAATATTGTTTGTCAATTAAATATATTTCGATATGCAAAGTAGACCCCTAAATAAAATGGACTCGTATAACACGACGGAAATTTTTAATATTTATTTGTTTTGAAGTGAAATAAAAAATATTTTTCTGTTACATCTTTAATATTCATTATATATTTTTGTAAAAAACCCTTACACCTTTTATAAATATGTGTTTCCATATGCATATACATGTATAATAATGTATGTGATTCATATAACATGCATTCCCCGTGTTACACGGGGAACTGAATTCCTAATAATAACAAATCTGATTTTACGTTCTTAATAATAATATTGTACGTATATTAATTATTATGCTATTAATGAAACTCGAAATAAATATTATTAATTATTCACGGTTTTAACCATGCTTTTCTGCGCGAATAAATTTGCGATTTTTCGCGAAATTCACAGATGTTTAATATAGAATTATAGAAGAAGAGGAGAAGTGTTTGGAACGTGGAAAAATAATATTCTTGAACGTAGTACATACGCGCCGGTGGCAAAGCTCGGCGCTTATAAGGCGCTTGTTGAGTGCGGCACTCCGCGCCCTTAAAGTATCGTCACCGTTCTCGTCGTCGTCGCCGCGATGCGAGACATTCTGTGACGCCGGTGGATTGCGACGAAGGCTCAAGCGTCTCAGAGCGGGAATTTAATGCATTCGTGTAGGAACCGAGCGCGGATAATCCAAACGCCATTCGAATTTCTAGAGATTAGTTCCAAAATCAGTTTTGGTTTTGTACGCATAGCTCGCGGTCCCCTTTCGAATGATCCGCATTGTTGTTATACTCGTGAAATCAGAAGTTATACGAATGATATTCATTTTTCTGCAATGTGACACTCTATAACGTCCTGAAAATATTTCCAAGATATAACACATGTCCCATTCACGCTGCCAAATTTTATTATTGCCGTTTATCTTATAGAATCATTAAAACATCTGATCATTGGAAGACTTTTGTTTAGTATGTTTAAAAATATGCAAAGTGAATTGTGTTTCTTTGACATACGCTAACCGCTGAACACCGTAATAATCCTCAGGCACATATCGACTAAATTTCGTGCGAAACAAAATATAGCAATAAGTAAGCTAACAAAAAGATATGGTGATCAACGACGACACGTGGAAGTTGTTTGAGAAAGAAATAATCGGTTATGTGCTTTGCAGATTACTCTATCTTGTTTTACTTGTCCAGGACGATTGATATTCAAGTATATAAAAAATAGATTTATATAACGAATATCAAAAAACTCACGCCATATATATGTATATTACATTTCTACATACTGCAAAATGTCTATGTGTTAATTATAATATGATATGTATATTATTTTTAAATTATACATGTACTATTGTTATAATAAGCATGTTATTATATAATCTTACAATTATTCTCTCTATTTTCTTATTCTTATTGGAGCACGGTAATTCTGATGCAAGAAACGTTCTCATAAGTGGCTCGGGGTGTCAATACAATTCTAAGTCCATTTCGCTATACCGTCACATCTTTCAATCTACTCCTTGTTCGACGATTATGAGGTTACATCCCCGAGCGAGCGAAGCGATCAGGCCTCTGTAAACGGCTTTCTCTCTTGGCGCACCGAAAAGCGACGTAACCGCGATCGATTCGTTACAGCGAACGGCCGCGCTACGCCGCCATGAATTCCGACGAAGTTCCCGGGGTCCAACCCCAAGCCCTATGTCACATTAATGCATCGAAACGTAGTTACAGTTTCGTAACTCTATTTTGAGGGACGCGCACGGTAACGTGCACCCTGTGCGCGCCCTCGATTTTCGTAATATTTCGCGGCGCGCAGATAACTACGAAAGTCTGGGCCGGGTAGCCTGACGATGATGATGGGGAACGTCGACGTTCGTCGACGTCGGCGTCGACGCGGAATCGAATGTGAAGTGTGTCTGGTCGCTTCACATAACGGGAAAATCATGAGTCCCGTCCCTCTGTTCACCGTATACTCCGTCTCTCTCGCTTCGACGTCGAGGGCTCTTCGTTCTAGCTCGCTTAAAGTCGGCTTAATTACGCCTATCGTGGATAGGCAGCTATTTTGAATATTGACAAGTAATGACGGGGACATGGAAATTACTTCAGTGCGAAAAGATCGCATGTGATTAATTTGAATAGATATACGTTCGCTTTTCATACGGTACATTTCGTACAAGTAGAGAGAAACCGAGGTAGAAACTGATGAATGTTTATAGCAAGTTAATGGCTAGACTTAAAAGGTAATGCGATCCTTTATCGGCCTCATCAGCGAAATTGGAATGTCACCAGGCAACAACAGAAGTTGTCCGTCTGGCGTATTAACGCGACGCAATCGGAAGAACCTGTTATGATTTATTAATGGACAGAGTGCTTCGCTTAGGCATTATGTGTCGTGGGGGCGACTATATGTCGGACGATTACGACCGGCTGTTACATTCCCATCTACCATCAGATCGCTGTATTGTCCGTCCGCGCGCACGCTCGGCACATATTTTTTTTCCTCTTGATTAATTTCCACTAGAAAATTAATCGCTTCCAGAGAGAGAAAGGGGACTTGTTGTCAGTCCCACGTTGGTGGTGATCGCATACGCGGTCCTGCAGATTCCGCCTAGCCAGTTGACGCGCATGCATGATGCGATCACGCACGCAAAAGAGAAAAAGAGAGAGAGATAAAGAGAGAGAGAGACAAATACGAGGATACGTACGGGGATAGAGAGAAGGGGGACGATAAGAGAGGCTGAACAGAAGGTTGGTTGGGGGGCGCGCGTACGAACCCCACGAAATATTGATTGACATCCGGGTGACAGATTTCACTGGCCACACACCCCTTCGGTCTTCAACTGGCAGCGTATACCGAGCCGAACGCATTCGAGTACCACCACCTCCTTCCTATACTCTTTGTCATGCTGATTTGTTGCCAACCACGTAGAGGTGCTCAACCATCCGCCTGTCTCGTCGGAGATCGACCTCGCTTGATAACGCGAAATGAAGTTTGCGAGTTCGATGAATGCTTCATCATCAGATTCGATCGGTGAGTCGCTCACTCCTCCTTTCTCTCTCTCTCTCTCTCTCTCTCTCTCTCTCTCGTGCCTTTCTCGTAGTTTCATCCGGCTGTTTTGCTACATTCGCAACGAGCTTACGGGGAATTGCGAGAGATTACCCTCGTCGAGCTGTGGTTGCTCTACCAGCGATCGGCGTCCTGTCGGTGAGACGAGAACACCGGATATGCAGATCTCGACACCGCGCGCGATTGTTTGCGAGGCACTTGACGTCTAATAACGTACAATTAGCGCGCCGGGTATAATTGCGATTAAATGCCAGCCGGGAATTATCATTTCCGACTAAACGCTTTGATAAACAAATTCCGAGGAGCTCATGCCGAACCGAACACCGCGCGAATCTCGTGTTCCTCACGCTCGTCGCCGTCACTCGTTATCGCGTAGGGTTTCTATTTGCCGTCGCGTTAGACAGGTGCAATGCCAACCAAAGTGCATAATAACATACGTTACGGACGAACTTTTACCGTTATCGATACTCAGAACGTCGCTTGCATGATTGGCGTATCGATCTATGGAAAATCTATGCGATGTGATTAACCTTTCGGCTATATACCTTTCGATTTCTCCCTGATTGTACAATATTTCATCGCTCTTATATTACTTGGGATCATCTGACATTAAAGAAGATGTCAATAGCATACCTGTTCTTTGAAAGTCACGACTGGATTCACGCGATGATATATAAATATTCTGTAATAGAAAGATAGATTGATTTCTCTGATTTTCTGATAAAGTCGAGAAAATATTAAATTTGTTAATAATCACGGTCTTTTTTAAACATTGGACAAATATTTTGTATGCAAAACAAAACTACGAATCTTTGATTTTATTTGAAATATTTCGTATTTTGCGAGTTCAAACGCTTTTAAGCAAGAAAAGGTAGTACATGTAGGTATGTATGTTAAGCGAATGTGTGTGTCGCGAGATGAATTGCGTCAAGTACGTCGCAGAAAAAAAGCGGGCAATCGTTGGCCGAGCTTCGAAGTGGCAAACAAAGAGCTATGCGACAAAGGCAACGGTGGTAGACGAAGATGACGGAGACGATGCGATTCTTGTTGATCGCGGCATGCTGATTGCTCGAACGGAGGAGCCAATTGAAGATGTGACAACGACTCGACGCCTCTGAATCATGTCACATGTCAAATGAGTGACTCGGAAACTGTCAACCGGCCCAATTACGTCTTCATATGAATAGCCGACTCACAGAACCATCGTCCCACGCGCAACGATGCTCAATAAGTCGAGGTTCGGCACAACCGACAAAAATGGTCCGATCGCTCGTTATACGAGCACAGGCATGCACTTTCACACGTTCGTTTTTCCTGACACATCCTAATATTGCGTCACATAAGTGGTAAATTAGAAAATTTTGAGAAAATTATAATATTATTATTTCTTGTAATTAAAATGTAAAATTTTAATATTTTAACTAAAAAGCTAAAATGTTTGCGTTTGTAGCTTTTGCAATTCGCAATGAAACATTTACAGTCTTTATAAACCTGTCGGAAATATAAAATTTATGCGGAATTATATAAATTTTAAATATTCGATATTAATATAATTATGAAAAATTTTCATGGTCAAAATATAATTTTATACATAATATTTAGAATTTTATTTTTTTTATATTACATGGAGAGTAAAATATATTTTAAAAACGGTCATTTAGTCCTCCATGCAGAGAAGTAGCTCGTAATTATTTCATTAAATTCCAGTGGTACGGTGTACAACCTGCAAGGGTTGCGAGTATAAGCCGCGGTAACCCTCCCGCGTACATATCGCAAATATTGGTCCATTACGAGATCACAATGCTCTCTCACCTCGTATGTACCACGCATAGCGTTAACCTCAAAAGAGCTTCTCATAGGGCGATTGAACAGGTTGCCTCGCACGCGTTATCGACGCGATATTATGTCGAATTCAACCGAATGAACCGGTGGAATCAATCAAATTAAAACGGAACAAGTGATGATGTCGAGTAAAAGTGGATAAAAACGCAAGCTGAAAAATGTGCTGTCGAGAAAATTTTTGTCGAGACTGTTGCGCCAATTGTTTTGTTATATAGTGTAACTGTTTAAATTAATAAATTAATAAAAGGCTAATGAAAGGGTAATTATTTTCGCGGAAATCAAAACACAGTGCTGTATAACAATTTAGCTTCGCGAGTAGATACGTTGATATTTACTGAATTATTTATTTCAGCATTGTTATAAAAATTCCGTGTTATGAACATCCCCTATGAAACTTTATTGTGACAGGTAGACAGAATAATATACAGAAATATATATATTGTATATTTTTTATGTTGCTTATTTTTACCTACCACCTTGTTTCTCTATGCTGTGCACGGTGGTAGTCGACGCAACGTAGGAATATAGGATTAAATGGTCTTTTGTTTACTGATTTTATAAGATAGATGGAAAATATTAATGTGTATGAACGTAGAACGCAAGTATATTAATAATGCTATACGAATAATGAAAGAATTTATGAAAATTTATTTGCTTTTATGTTTAATATTTCATTTGTGTGT